>NC_058418.1:57748676-57872189 GCF_002201575.2 Neomonachus schauinslandi | reverse complement strand
GAGCACGGCCATGGGAGCACGGTCATGGTGGGAGCACGGTCATGGCGGGAGCACGGCTATGGGAACACGGTCATGGGAGGAGCACGGTCATGGCAGGAGCACGGCCATGGGAGCACGGTCATGGTGGGAGCACAACCAGGGAGCATAGTCATGGGGTAGCCACCAAGGACACAGAGGAAGAAAGTTCCCTCCAGCTCCTGTCTTGTGCTGGGGCCTTTCTACCCTCTGCCTGGCACAGTCTGGAAAACGGAATCCAGACCAGTGACTTCAAACAACTGTGCCTCGGGGACGTGGGGACAAGCCCTTCTGAAAGTGAGAATGTGGGGGGCCGGGGGGGGGGCCGAGCTCTGAGCCCACCCCGCCCGGGGTGAGCAGCAGCCTTAGAAGTTCCCAGCATCATCCATGTGGGGGAGAGTGGGAGAGGGAAACCGCTCTCAGGGAGACCATGCCAACAGTGCTCCCGCCGAGCCACATGCCCACCGGATACGCTGAGCCCAGAGCGCGCACAAACCACTCCACCGCCGCTGGGGGCACAGAGACCCACCGGCGGGATCACGCTGGGAAGGCGCGGAGCGGGCAGGAGGCCGAGATGCTGAGATGCTGCCGGAGCTGCCTCACCTCTCTGGGCACACGGAGCCGATGTGAATGCAAACCTGGCTCACAGGTCACAGCCGGGATTCGGGGAGACTACGCAGGGCGAGCACCCTGCACCACTCACGGCTCTGAGGCTTGAAAAACAGTAGCAGATGACAACTTCAGGGCAAAGGCCCACGCCCCACGCCGTCACCGAGCAAGCGTGGGTTTCTGGCTTTGCTCTGATCTGTGCCTGACTGTGACCTGCACCCCATGCTTCAACTGCTGGGTCTGGAGCTCAGGAGAAGCCCATTTACCTCTGGGTAGAAGAGGCAGACTGGGGTCACCGGAGGTCCACAAGGGGGTCACGGGGGAGGGGCACAATGGAGCGTCTCCAGCAGCTTGGGGTTGGACTTGAATTCAAGGTCAAATGCACATCTCTTAAATCAGGAGGTGTGGATAGTCCCCAAGACCAGTGCCAGCGAGGGCAGAGGGTAGGAGCAGAACCCAGGGCCTCCAACGGGACCGCTGTTGGGATGGGGTGTGGGAAACAGGAAAGATGCACCCTGGCCTCTGCCTTCTCCAGCCTCTCGTGCCAAGTCAAGCAGGAAGCCGTGCCCCGGGGGAGACCACCCGGGAGCCGATAGTGAGCACCGCCCACTCTGTCCGAAGGGCAAGTGCACCATGAACGCCCCTTTGACCTCAGACCCCCATTCTCCAGGGCCGCCTGTAAGGAAGAGGCTGCTCCTTACACAGGGCTTGTCGCCCTCCGTCTTCCTGCTGGGCTGAGGCATGAGACCGGGACAGGGCTCTTGCCATCATGGAGGCAAGCTTGGCCTTCGATAGATGTGTCATTTTCCTCATCGGGGAACACTGCCCTCAGCTGGCACTGGTGGCCAAGTCGTGAGCACCCACAGTGGCATGGCTGTTGGACTCTGATGGCCTCAGATAAAACCCATCATCTGTCTGACGATGTGTGTGCCAGATTCAGGGAAGGCCTGGCTCGATCCCAGGGGCCAGAGCGGGAAGGCTGTCACAGCCCCAGGCCCTGCTGCCCTCACCCCGCTGCCGGCTGCCGCCCGCCCCTGCCCACACCGGACCCATGGCTTCCATTCATTCCTGTTTCCACTGCCCGCAGCCACTAAGCACCCAGAGCTCACCCCCATCCATCTCCCCAGGGCCTGTCTGTGCACGGGGCCCAGGGCGGCGGGGGGCAGGGGGGGCAGGTGGGCCAGCCTTACAGGGGTGCACGGTGGCTCTTTCAAGGGAACGGCGGGAGACAGTCGATGGGCAGCAAGGCAGAACCTCTCTTCTGCTTCAGTGGGTGACGTCAGGGAGCATCCCCAGGGGAGTGAAGACGGGGAGATGCAGCAGGCTGGCTGAGCGCAAGCGCAAGGAAGGGTGAAACCACCAGGCAGAATTAAGTGTCCGCCGGGGAGTGCGGGGCCTCCCAGCTGACGTGCAACCAGCCAGCCAGTGGCTTCTCCCCAGCCCACCAGGCGCAGCTGCAGGTGCAGGCCAGCGAAAGGTCAGGTTTTCCAAGCTTGGGGTTTGGCCAAGGTGAGTGACAGACCAAGTGGCTGCAGGCAGGAGGGCACACAGGCAGGGCTGGGCCTGGAGTCCAGGCTGGGCAGGTGGTCCTGACGTGGGGGCATGGGTCCCCCCCCCCGCGCCGGGATTTGAGGGAGTGGCCAGTGGTACAGGAGACAGGCCAGGCCCAGGGCAAACGGCGCTCCACCCCACCGACGCGGGACAGGCCTCCCCCCAAAACAGTGCATCCGGAAGTGGATTTAGAAGTTGGTATTTCACATACTGTAAGCCTACGCTGATGACGGCTAGTTAACATTTCATTTTTCAGAGCTTGCTGCTGGTCTGTAGAGATGCAGTATTTTGTGTGTCGACTTTGATCCCCCAAACATGCTGAGCTCTCTTAACAGTTCCGATAATTCATCTTTGGAAATTATTTGGAATGTTCTAGAACACAGTCACGTCATTGTGATGGGTCTCTCCCCCCCACTACCCATCACTAGGTGCTCCTGAGTCCAGTGACGTGTGCAGCACGCCATCAGCAGACCAGTGTTTGTGGAAGCCCCTGACCAAGTTGCGGAGGTTCCCTTGTGTTTCTAGAATGCTAACCGTCCTTGTCGTCTCCTTTTTTAACATTCTGAATCGGTGATGTTTATCAAGAGCTGCTTCTGCTGAGACGCTCCTATTTTCTCTTAAGCGCTGAGTTACACTGGGCGATATTCTAAGGTTAAACCCGGCTGCGCTCGTGAGCTCAACACCCCTCAGGGTCCCCACCCCAGCGAGGGGTCCGCGGGGCCCTCCTCCCGTGCGCTGCAAGGCAGCAAAAACACGGCATAGCCGCTCGGTCGCCCGAGCTGGATCACAGCCGCCCCAGGAGCGACGGGGCCCCAACCGCTGTCCTGCCTCGGCCAGACTGCCGGCGGGGAGGCCTGCCCTCCCGTGAGCGCCCTGAACACTGCCTGTGTGCGCTCATTTCAGCCCGCTTCCCCACTGTCTGCCCGCCACGCAGAGCCCCCCGCCGTCCCCCTACTTCCTTGCCTTCTTCGGCACTGACCGGGGGCTCTTCTGAATCCTAACTCCCCCCTCCAGCCCCGCGCCCCGCCATTTATTGGATGCTACACACAGGCCTGGATAAGGAACTGCAGCTCGCTAGACCCAAATCCAAACGTAGCAGTCTCCTGCGTTCCTTCTGAATCCTCCTCCGTGATACGCTAATTCTGTTTCTTTTTAAGCCCTACAGACGTTATTTTCATCAATACAGTCAGTTTCTCAGACTACTACTGTATTTGCACTTTCCCTGCACCTCAGGATCTCCTGTCTAGGATCACTCTCCCTTTGCCAAAAGGGCAGTCTTTAAAACTCCTTTCAGTGTGGGTCTGCTGGTGGCAGACTTTTGTCTTTTGTTTTATTTAAAAAGCAACCTTTTAGGGGCGCCTGGGTGGCTCAGTCGTTAAACGCCTGCCTTCAGCTCAGCTCATGATCCCAGGGTCCTGGGATCGAGTCCCGCATCGGGCTCCCCGCTTAGCGGGGAGGCTGCTTCTCCCTCTTTCTCTGCCCCTACTCCCTACTCATGCTCTCTCTAATAAATGAATAAAATCTTAAAAAAAAAAAAAACAACCTTTTAAATTGAAGAGTGACAGAGAAAAGCACGCAGCGATGTGCCCGTGATGCCAGGCTCCCCAGGTCACTACGGTCTTTCCCCCCCGGGGGGCTTCTAACACTGGTGGCTGTCCTCCTTCATTACCTCCTAGTAGTTTCGTGGGGTTTCCTATGTGTGCTGTCTCAGATTTCAGGACACACTGTGGATGAGGGTTCACGATTGCTCCCCTGTGCGTATCTAGCTGACCCAGAACCACCAGGGACCACAGCGCCCTTCCTCCTTGTGCTGTACCACGTAGTTCATCGCTCGACGAGAAACCCTGCACGAGCGGGTCTGCCTGTAGGCGCCTCATCCCGCCCCGATGCCCTGCGTCCACACCGTCCTCCAAAGCTGTTCAAAGTCTTCAAGACGGTCTCTGCTATTCTTGGCCCTTTGCACTTTCAAATACATTGCAGACCAAGCTTGTCAACTTCCACAAAAACTCCCTGCTTGGATTTCAGCTGGAATTGCACCAAATCCACCATTTAGGTAAGAACGGATACCTTGAAGCTTCCAATCCACAAACGTGCCAGACACCTCCAGGTTTTCTTTCTTTTTTTTTTTTTTTAAGATTTATTTATTTTTGAGAGAGCGAGAATGAGAGAGAGAGAGAGTACATGAGAGGGGGGAGGGTCAGAGGGAGAAGCAGGCTCCTCACCGAGCAGGGAGCCCGATGCGGGACTCGATCCCAGGACTCCGGGATCATGACCTGAGCCGAAGGCAGTCGCCTAACCAACTGAGCCACCCAGGCGCCCTCCAGGTTTTCTTCAACAGTACTTTACAGCTGTCTGTCTCAGGTATCTTTTGTCAATTTCTACATAATTTCAGTGTCTGAAAGGCTATAATATATAAGGTAAGGGATCATGATTGACTTTTCCTGGTAATTAGAAATAGAATCAAGTCTTGTACGTTGAGTGTGCGGCCAGCAACCTTGCTAACTTTACTCACTACTTTTGATAGCTTGCTTATGGATTTCTCTGGATTTTCTTCATATATAACCGTATCTCTGCAAATGATGACAGTTTTATTTCTGGATTTTCAAGACTTACATCTTTAAATCTCCTTTTCTGGCCAGGCTCTGTGGTGCAGGGACAACTGACGTGGTGAGCAGCCAGTCTTGTTTCAACCTCACCTCGGGGACAGAGCGGCCGATACCTCCCAATGAAGCAGGATATTTGCCATAGAGTTCTCAGTTGATTAAATGAAGGAGGTTCCTTTCTACCCCTATTTTGCTAAAAGCTCTCTTAATCATGAATGGGTGTTGAACTGTACAAATGATTTTTCTGTTTATCAAGATCATATGGTTTGTCTCTTCATTAATGTGGTGAATTATACTGATTGATTTTTTAAATATACAAACCTGCATTCCTGAACCTAACCCAATTTTCTCATAATCTAATGGGACTCAATATTATGAAATCCAGCCTGTTCATCCTTTGTTTAGGACTCTTTGGGATTTTCAAGAGAAACACCGCCCTGTAACCATCCTTCTTTCTCTCCCTCTCTCCTTCCTTTCCTTGCTTTTTCTTTGCAACGTCCTTGTCAGGTTCGGGCGTCAAGGTTATGCTGCCTCATAAAACAGGACGGAACATGAGCCTTTTTCGTTGTTGTTCTTCTGTGGAAGAGTTTCTAACAGACTGTGTTCTTTCTGAAACATATCTAAACGCTTAACAGTGAAGTCATCTGTGCCTGGAGTTTTCCTTGTGACAACCGTTTAGGTTACAGGTGAGACTTCATAAAGATGGGAGCTACTAAGAGTCGCATCAGCAAGATGGGGGCACAGGGCTTTCTGGTGCTCGTCCCCTCCTGGAAAAATCAGTTTGAACAACTCTCCCCGCAGGAGAATGCCTTTGCAAGAGCTCCAGAGTGAGGGTGGGGATTACCGCACCCCAGTGGTGCACAGCTAAGAAAAGACAGTTTTGCACTGAGATAGACACGCTCCCCAGGGGCGGGGGTGGGGGGCCAGGTACGCGCCTGAATGCCCCAGAGACTCCGGCACTGGCCCGCAGTGAACCCGGAGTCCAGACCTGACCCTGCAGACCCGGGCACCAGGCCGCCTGCCCGAGGACTCTAGCAGCAAGCCCACTGGAACACGGCCAGCCAGCTCACCCAGGTTCCCAGACAGGCTGTGAAAGGCTTCCCTGCCAGAGCCCATCCGTGCAGACCAGAATGGGTGCCTACTTCTTCAAATGTCCAGACGCCAACACAAGACCACAAGGACCAAAGAAAATCACGGAAACATGACACCTCAAAAGGAAACCAAGAGAACGACAATGACCCTTAAGAAAGGGAGGGTCATGAAGTGTCTGGAGAGAATGCAGAATAACCTTTCCAAAGAAATTCAGTAAACAAGAAAACACACACAATTAAACAAAATCAGGGAAACAATGCATGGACAGAAGAAAGAAGTTCAGCAAAGAAATAGAAAGTATTTTTCTAAAACCAGAAACCCTGACCTTGAAGAAAACAATGACATGAATGGAGAGCTTCAGTGAAGACGGGTCCAGCAGGAGAGGCAGCGGCAGGCCAGGAGACCTGCCCCTGGACTCACCCAGCAAGGGGAGCAAACTGCAAAGGGGAGGAGAACCCAACAGGAGCTCCGGGAGAACTTCCAGAGAAGCCATGTGCATGTGACTGGAGTCCCAGGAGGAGAGAGGCAGAGGGGTGCTGAGAGCTGAGTTCAAGAAATACAAGTTCACAAAGCTCCAACACCCCCCAAATTCCAACCCCAAACTATCTCCTCTGGGACACTTATAATGAAACTCTCCAAAATCGCAGGGAAAAAAAGGTTTGAAAGCGGCCACAGAATAACTGGGAACCACCAGGGAACCCACAGGCTCCCAGCAGAGTTCTCCACAGAAGCAATGGAGGCCAGAGGCCAGCGAGGTGACGCATGCAGAGCGCTGAAAGAAAAAGGCTGCCAACCAGAACAGCCAGCAGAGGTGTCCTCCGGCAACGAAGGACAGAAAGCCATCCCGGGACAAACACAAGCGGAGGGAGGTTGTTAGCATGAGCCTGCCTTCTGAGAGGTGCTGAAGGGAGTTCTGTAGGTGGACACTAATTAGTAACACAAGACAGACGAAAATACAGGACACACTGATGCAGGTGAGGACACACTCAAATTCCCAACACTCTAACACGTGTGCTGACGTGCTCATCACGTACTCTTGCACAAACATTAAAGGACGGAAGTATTAAAAATAACCATCTGGGGGCGCCTGGCTGGCTCAGGCAGAAGAGCATGTGACTCTTGATCTCAGGGTCATGACTTTAAGCCCCACGCTGGGTGTGAAGCCTACTTAAGATAAAAATTAAAAAAAAAAAAAAACTAGCTACAAAAATTTGCCAATAAATACACAATATAAGAAGGTATAAATCGTGACATCAAAAGCATAAAATGGGGTAAGGGTAAAGAGCAGTTTTCCATGTGATTAAAGTTGTTATCAACTTGAAAAAGATGTTAAGTTAGCTTCACAGTAAAGGCAAACAAAACCCTAGAAAGGAAACGGCATCAAAGCGCACCACCGCAGAGAACCATCACTCCATAGAGGAACCAGAAACAAGGGAACTACAGAATAGTAAGGAAACAATTAATAAAAGCATCAGTAATTCTCTTACTTTAAATATAAATGGGTTAAATTATCCAATCAAAAGGCACAGAGTAGCTGAATGGAAGACTCAACTACCATGCTAAAAAGAGACCCATTTTGCTTTTTTTTTTTTTTTTAAGATTTTATTTATTTATTTGAGAGAGAGAATGAGAGAGAGCACATGAGAGGGGGGAGGGCCAGAGGGAGAAGCAGACTCCCTGCCGAGCAGGGAGCCTGATGTGGGACTCGATCCAGGGACTCCAGGATCACGACCCGAGCCGAAGGCAGTCGCTTAACCCACTGAGCCACCCAGGCGCCCGACCCATTTTGCTTTAAGGACACACAGAGGCTCGAAGTGAACGGACAGAAAAGATATTCCAAACCAATGGAAAACAAAACACAGCAGGGGCAGCTACGCTTGTATTTTAAAAAATAGACTTTAAGTCAAAAACCGTAATGAGACAAAGAAGGTCACCATATAACGATAAAGGGGTTAATTCAATACACTGAAGGGACATAGCAACTATAAATGTGTATACAGTGGGTGGTGCTGTTTTTTTGAAAAGATAAACAAAATTGACAAAACTTTAGCCAGACTGAGAAGAAAGGAGAGATTCAAATATAATCGGAAATGAAAGAGGAGACTGACTACTGACACCACAGAAATGCAAAGGATCCTACGAGATTACTAGGAGCATTTATGTGCCAATCAACTAGACAACCTCAAAGTAAGGGACAAGTTCCTAGAAAATACAACCTCCCACACTAAATCATGAAGAAATAAAATGTGAACAACCACTAACAAGGACATTAAACAGTCATCAGAACTTCCAACGCAGAGAAGCCCAAGCCAGATGGCTTCACTGATGAATTCTTCCAAACGTTTGAAGAAGAATTAGTGCCAATCCTTCTCAAGCTCTTCCAAAAAACTTGAGAAAACTCCCAAACTCATTTTACAAGGCCAGTATTACCCTGATATCAAGGCCAGATGAAGACACCACAGGAAAGGGAAACTGCAAGCTGATATCCCAGATAACTGTAGATGTGAAAATTCTTGACAAAATACCAGCAAACCATACACCATGACCAAGTGTGAGGACACGAGGATGATTCAAATCAATAAGCACGATATACCATGTTAATAAAATGTAGAATAAAAATCATATGATCACCTCAATAGATGCCAAAAAAGCATTTGGGAAAATACAACGTCCTTTCATGATAAAAAAAGTCTCAACAAATAGGTTATAGAAAGGACATACTTCAACTTAATAAAGGCTTCATGTGACAAGCCCATAGCTAATATCACCTCAATGGTGAAAAAGCTTATCCTCAAAGATCAGGAACAAGACAAAGATGCCCACTCTTCTTTTTTACAGTTTTACTGAAAAATAACCGATATACATCACTGTATAAGGCATACAGCAATGATGGCTCGATTTACACATATTGTGAAAGAATTACCACGGTAGGTTCAGCTAGCATCCACCTTCTCATATAAATACAAAAAAAAGAAAGAAAGAAAAGAAAGAAGAAAAAAGAGAAAATTTCTCCTTGTGGTGAGAACTCTTAGGATTTACTCTCTGTACCTATCCTGTGTATCATGTGGCAGCGTTCACTAAGGTCATTGTGTCGTACATCACATCCCTAGTACTTATTTGCCTTATACCTGGAAGTCTGTACCTTTTGACAGCCTTCCTCCAGTTTCCCCTCCTCCTAACCTCCACATCTGCTAACCACAAGTCTGATCTCTTTTTCTGGGAGTTTGGTCTTTTGTTTTAGATTCCACACACAAGTGATACCATACAATATTTGTCTTTCTCTGACTTATTTTACTTAGCCTAATGCCTTCAAGGTCCACCCATGTTGTTGCAAATGGTAGGAGTCCCTTTATTCTATGGCAGAGTAAGTAATTTCCACTGTGTATATATATATACACCACATCTTCTCTACCCATCCATCCAACCATGGACACTTAAGTAGTCTCCATGTCTTGACCATTGTAAATAATGCTGCTATTAACATGGGGATGCAGTTATCTTTTTGAGTTAGTGTTTTTGTTTCCTTTGGATATATTCCCATAAATGGAATTGCTGAGTCATATGTTAGTTCTATTTTTCTAATTGCTCTGGCTAGGACTCACAGTAATGTGTTGAATAGAGGTGGCAAGAATGGGTACCCTTCAAGGATACTCAACGGAGAAAAGACCACCTCTTCAATAAATAGTACTGGGATAATTGGGTATTCACACGCAAAAGAACGAAAATGGATCCACATCTTAAACCACTCACAAAAATTAACTTGAAACTGATTAAAGACTTAAACGTAAGACCTGAAACCATGAAACTCCTAGAAGAAAACATAGGAACAAAACTCCTTGACACGCATAATGGCTGTCTGGACAGGACACCTGCAGCACAGGCAAGAAGATCAAAAATAAACAATGGGACCCCATTCCAACTAAAAAGCTTCTGCACAGCTGAAGAAATCATCAACAAAGGGAAAAGACAACCTACGCAATGGGAAAAAAATATTTGCAAACCATCTATCTGATGCAAGATTAATATCCAAAATACAGAAAGAACTCCTACAACTCAATAGCAAAAAAATCCAATTAAAAAATGGGCAAAGGACCTGATTAAACGTATCTCCAAAGAAGTTCTATAAAAGGCCAACAGGGACAAGGAAAGGTGCTTGACATCACTAATCATTAGAGAAATCAAATCAAAACCATGATGAGGGGCATCTGGGTGACTCAGTCAGTTAAGCGTCCGACTCTTGGTTCGAAGATGTGGAGAAAAGGGAACCCCTGTGCCCTGCTGGTGGGATCGTAAACTGGTGCGGCCACCAAGGAAAACAATACGGAGGATGCTCAAAAAATGAAAAACAAAACTATCAAATGACCCACCAGTCCCACTTCTGGGAATATATCCGAAGGAAACAAATTTTTTCTAAGCACAACTTTCGACGTATTCTGCAAGTTTTGATATGTTGATCCATCATATTTAATTGGTAATTAAAGATACCTTTCCATTTTGATATTTTATTTGGCCCATGGGTTATTTTAAAAGTCCGTTAATCTGCAAACATTTGCAAATATACTCTTTTTTTTTTTCATTAATTTTTAACTTAATCCCACTTGGTCGAAGAGCGCGGTCTGCAGGGTCTCAGTCCTTTGATGTCTGTGGGAGACCATCTTTATGATCTGGCACAAGGCCAACTTTCATAACGTTCCAAAGAGCCCATGGGAAGACTGCACGCTCTGCGGCTGCTGGACGGGGCTTTCCGCATGTCGGTTAGGCCCAGCTCCTTATCACGTCGTTCACATATCCGCCACCTTAATGATTTCTACGTACTGCATTTCTTAAACGCTTGTCAAGGATATTAAACGTGATGTCTTGATATTGTACAGTATCTTGATCCCTTTTCTCCAGGGCAATAAAAAGGGGCTTTAAAACAATTTAGCTCCTTCCTGCCGATCCCAACTGACAAAGTAATTTTTTCCAATCTCTTATTGTATTTGAAAATTTCAACGTGAGACAGTTTTAGACACAGCCCTTAGACATACCCATTTGTTCTCTTTGTTTCACCCATCCTTCTTCCTTTAAAACCTCCTCCTGGACCCACACTCCTGCTCTTGAAGACAATTCCTTGCAATTTCCTTTACAGGAGGGATCATCTGCAGGTGACACTCTCATTTTGTCTATGAAATGTTTTTGAAGTGTCATCCTTTATTTTTAATAACCTTGAGATAGGATTCTTATGCCAAAAAAGTCACCCTTTTAAGAAGTGTTTATTTCAACGACTTTTAGTGTATTTACAGAGCTGGACCAACGTCATCATTTTATTCCAAAATTCGAAAATTTTGGTTGGGCCAAAATTCCATCATTTAATGCTGGCCACCTCACGGGAAACCCTGCCCTGTGAGCAGTCACTCCCCACTTCTCCTTGCCTCACCCCTGCGCCCCCGATCTGCTTCTGCTCGCTGCCTCTGCGGACTGGCCTGTTCCGAGCATTTCCCGGCAACAGGACTGTAGAGTACACAGCCTCTCTCACTCCGCGTGAGGCTTGTGAGGTCCATTGGTGCGGCAGCCTGTATTGGAGCTTCACTCCTTTTTACGGCCAAATAATATTCCACGTATGGACGGGAAGATCACATTTGGTTTACCCATTCATCTTCGGACAGACACTTGGTTGTTTCCACTTCCGGGCTAATACGAATAATGCCACGATGCCCACTTGTGTACAAGTTTGTGCGTGGGCATGTGCTTTCAACGTCCGTGGGTGTGTACCTTACACGCAGGAGTAGAAACGCTGGGTTCGATGGTAACTGTCCCAAGTGTTCCCGAACGACCTTCAGCTTTCCTGAGCATTCAAGCAGGAGCTGAAAACGTCCTTCTCTCGGGGCCTTGTTGGCACAAGCCTGTGCTTCTGACTTCTGAGGCTGCAGAGCATTCGGCTGTGCTTCTGCCGCGGTCCCTCCCCTGCGCAGGGGCTGTCTTTTCTCTCTGGCTGCTTTCAGAATTAGCCTTGCCTTCAATACGATGTGGGGGTTCAGGCGTGATTTTTTTTCTTTCTACTTGAGATCTGTTTCTGGAATCCCTTAAACGTGATCTTTCTTCTCTTCTCTCCTTCTGGGATTCCAGCCATTTCCATCTACGGGAGAACAGCCCCTACCCACGGAGGATAGATGGAGGCATGGGACGCAGAGGTGCCATCCCACTCTCAGGAGCTGCTCCCCCAGCCCGCCGTCCCCCGTCAGCGTGCCCCGGTGTAAACCACCCAGCCTGGCGACCCCCAACGGCGTGGCACGGGAGAGCTGCGACTGTTTGCGATAGCAACTTCGAATCCTTTCCAGGAAAAGCACTGAGCTCACAGTCTAAGTCAGTGAATGCAATTTTGTGGCGGGAATCCCCCAGACCCCACCAACGTAATGGCCAAAACAGAGCGGACAGGGACACCAGACACTGCTGGGCGCTCGTCATGCAAACCACATCCGGGACGCTGGTGTGGAACTACCTTTCTTTTCAAAATTTTACAGGATGCGGCGTACGTCTATGGATGTGACTTCCCCCGGGGACCCCCAAGCTGTGACTGTGGCCCTGGGAGAGGCCCATGTCATTCAGGGTCTGCCTGCGGGAGCTCCTGCAACACCGAGCCAGGCTCACGCTATCTCAAGGGGTGCCCACGTCTGAGGGCACGCCGTGGTACAGCGCTCGGTGACCCAGGGAGCCGTTCCCACGGCCTAGTCCATGGAACCGGGAGAAACAGCCACAGCCTTCCTTTGGAAAACACCCCACAACTCCCGTCAACATGGCTGAAAGGGCCCACGGGGTGAGGCCCAAGCAGCCACCAGGAAGGAGGCCGGCCTCGGGGCAAACCATCTCTTCAGGGAAATGACACGAGGCTGCTGTGGTCATAAATACATTTTATTTCATTAGAAATGCATAATTAACAGTGTTGTGAGCATTTCCCCTTAGAAAAGTAGGTAAGCAATATTTCCATCAAAATCGTTAGTTGTCTTTTGCAAATACCTATTTTCATTACACGGAACAGAGCACACAGCAAAAGGCTTCTGCTACTCCACTTTTTTTTTTTTCAATTTTCTTTTTTGTTATAAACACCATAGCAAATTAAAAAAAGCTGTTTGAACAGAGAAAAATATTGTAGTTCTTGATTTTCCGCACGTACTTAATGCAATCCACACTGTGCTTCCCCACTCTTTCTCTGGACGCCGACAGTGGGACTCAAAAGGAAGGGTCTTCTGGAGGGGTGGTGGCTGTTACTGGCACCCCTCTGTTGAGCGGGACACTCCCCCCGCGGGGGAGGCTTTCAGATGCACTTGAACGGAACACGTGCAGTCACCTCCGTGCAAAGCCGTGGGGCCAGGGCGTGCGTAGAACGGGGCGGTTGGCTGGAGCCGGCGCTGAGCACGGCCACGGCTCCGTCTTAGGTCCTGTCGTGGGTGGGTGGCCCGTCCCGCCTACTGGATCTGGATGGCTCCATGCTCGAGCTGCATTTCAGGCTGCAGGGTGGGCTGCAGGGTCTCAGCCGTCTGCAAGAGGGGAGAGAGGAGGGCTTTCTATAAAAGTACCCACCACGCAAGTCCAGGCCACTGGCAGGTCATTAAACACCAATGGCTTTTGTGGCTGAAAGAAACATACACAGCAGAGCTGGAAGGGGCCGAGGTTCACCCCTGCTTTGGAAGAGGACTCTCCCCGGGGCCATGGTCCGTCTTTTTAGAACCTTCTGTTTGGCCACGCCACCCACCGACCCTCCCGCACATGCTCTGGGGCTTGCCGAAGCCTGTTCCCAGTCCCACCCCTGCTCCTCACTAGGGAATGCCTTCCGAGGGGTTAAACCATCCTATGCACCCAGAAGTTCAGTCACCACTTTGCCTTCTTATAAAAACTGCTCCACTGTCCCCCCAAAACACCATTTGAGGGGCAGTAACCTTTTTCTCCTTAACGAAAGAAGTTCTAATCAATGAACTACAGACATTAAAAGGACTTTAAAGGTACATTTACAGGTTGAAGATGAAGAAGAAAATACAATTTAGAATAAGCCACCAACCATCCCCCTGAACGACCAGAGTAGAGATAAACAGGTGTTTTTCCCTAGGCTCCCCCAGCTGTCAGCCCAAGGCAATGTCACAAAGATGAGACCCTCAGAGGCGGGCGTCCGGCCGCCCTGGAGACGTGGCCGGAGAGGCCAGGCATGAGCACGTGGAGGCTGAAGAGGCAGAGAGCCAGGGACATGGCAGGCAGGAGCCCCGAGGTGTGCGGCTGGTGCTGCGGCTTCTACTGTGGTTTGTGGCCGTGCTTCTGGAATTCAGGCAGCACAGGACACCGCACGGAGGGCTTCCTGAGAGAAGGGAGGGCCCTGCGGGTTACGGGCTCAGCACGGGCATCACCCACAGCGCCTGCAGAGCCCTGGACGGCGGCCCAGGCAGGAGTCAGGAGGGAGGATGAACCCGGGACACACACACAGGAGGCTCTCCACACACTTCCGGGCACGGGGAAGCGGATTCAGGCACGCTGCGGCTGCAGGCAGAGGGAGTGGGGGGAGCGGTCACAGGCTGGGCAGAGAGGACCCTCTGGGATGCAGAGTGCCTCCCCTTGATCACCTGGAAAGGCAGCTTCGGACTCAGGCACACAGAAAATGGAACACAGACGAGGGGGGCGCCTACATGGGGGCCTCGGGGAGACTCACACCCTGATAAGGACGCCCCTCCCCTCCCCTCCCCTTCGTCCTCAGAACGCAGCAGCCAGACCCGTGTCTCAGGCAGGAAATGTAGAGAAAGGGCTCCAACCACACAACTCAGAAAGTTCTAGACGTTTGAGGGAACTGAAGACGGCCGGCAGCCCTGGGCAGCCAACTCCGGCATGGGCCTGTGCAGGTGGTCACCGGGCAGTGCCCATCACACGGGGCCAGCTCCCTGGTGTCCCGCCCAAGAGAAGCCAGACTCCTCCTCCAACCCCACAGGGGCTCCTAGGACATTCTTGTCGGCCAAGCGCGGTCTTCTCCAAGAAGGAGTTTACGTACCTGACCCTGTTCTGACCAGCAGACTCAAAGTAAATCCAGCAAGAGCTCCACAAGAGCAGACGGCCTTCCTGCTCGTAAACAGTCAGGAACCCCTTCCTTCTGCAGACACGGCCCCGGCTACAGGAGGCACCGGCGGGGCCACGGGAGAGCGAGCCCCTGAGGATGAGACAGGGGAGCGGGCCCCAGGGCCATGCATGGGGGGCCACACACGGCGGGCCACGTCCGGGGCCGCCCTGATACTGTATCACCTGCTGAGTCCAGGCCAAGCGAGGTCTCCTACAGGGAAACACCCCCACGGGCGCACATCTCATTCTCTGGCCTGTTCCTACACATACTCATTAAGTGGGTCCCAAGAACTTGCCAGGCAGGAATTGAGACAAAGAATGCAGACAGGAAGCCAAGGAGACCAACAGCTAAACGGACATGGCCTTCCTCAATTCTGCAATCTGTAGAATGACCACGAACTCATGGTCCAGGAAGACGGCCTGCCACACAGCAGCCCAGGTCTGAAGCACACACCGTGGGACCCTTCCACGCCTGCTGGGCAGCAGGGAAGAAAACTGCCTGAGTGCAATGACCCCACCTAGGACCATGCAGGGCATCAGACACAAGCGACCCAGCATGGTTAGAGGGGGGCCTGCAGGGGCCCTGACTTCCAGGACAGGCTCCTGCTCAAACCAGAGAGAAGTCCACCTCGTCCCCACAACACCATTGGCTCCTGGTCACACTCAACCCTTCTTGGTTCATCTCCAGGGTGGAGTGGGCCTCTGTGGTCACTACCTCACAAAAGCCACACAGGACGTGGACCCACAAGGGCCCAGGCTGCCGTGGCCACTCACGTGCGAGGGGCCGGAGGAGTCTGAGGGGGACAGAGAGGCGGCGCCTTCTCCAGGAAGCACGCTCGCTCAAGGGGCCTCGCTATGAATTAGGAGATTAAGAATTTAAGTCCTCACAGGTCCGCCGAGCTCAGCCAGCTGGCCACCTGGTCACAGTCCCCTGGGGCACCCTCTCTGGCTACACCGAGCTCCCGTCCTCAGCAGCCAGCTCACGAGCAAGCAAAGGAGAATGCCCTTTCCCCCTGTGGCTAGGAGCACACACAAAACCCAGCACGGTCCTGAGCAGGGACAGAGGGGAGTGTGGGGGTCTGGGGCGTCGGCGCTGCGCATCAGAAGCCGGTGGTGTGGAGATGCACGTGGCTCCTCGGTACCGGATGCAGAGGGGAGAGGGGTGGGCCCAGGGGGACCCAGAGCGTGCGAGGACGCAGGCAGGAGCCGACTAGCCGTGGTCGGAGCAGCCGAGAGCCCCTGCGTCAGCCCGGTCTCAGCCCAGTCTCAGCACGAAGGCCAGCGACTCCAAGCACCACCCACAAGCTTCGAGGACACAGGGAGAGGGTGCACCTGCCGCTCCTGCCACCCACAGTGTGTGCTTCTCTCCAGGGATGGACCCCCACGCTCTCAGGACCCGTCCTATGTTACTGCCAGAAAAACAGGCCCCGCTGTTCTCCGATCAGCCGACTACACCGAACGCACGCTGTCCCCTAAACCGGGGCGGCCGGCTGGCCCTTCGCACTAGCTGGGGGGCCCGGGGGACCCTGAGGGGAGGCCATGCTTGGCCAAGTGCACTCGCCGAGGGGCAGCTCCACAAACGTCAGATACCCGAAGCAGCAGGCCCCTCATCTGACATGCCAGGAGCACTTCCCCACTCCTGGGAAGGCATGGAGGATGGGCAGCGGGGACAAGACCCTCAGTCCAGCAAAGCCAGATGACAAGGGCAGCAGGGGTGGGGGCAGCCGGGGCTCAGCCACCAGACTGCCCCCTGAGGAAGCACACACTCAGCAGAGGGAACACTGGGCCCTACGCACGAGCCGTCCCCGGCAAGGCCCCCGGGCTGCCACGCAGGAGGCTGCAAACCAGGCCAGACGGGGCCCTCACGACCCAGGGAAGCCCCACAGCGGCCCAGGGCGATCCTGCATCTCCACCACAGAGCTGAGAACCACAACCTGCCCCTGGGAACAGGGTCAAGGCCGAGCGCTGGGGCTACGTGGTGTGCAGGCGTGCTGAACCCCGGGCTGGGCCCTGTCGCTCTCAGAGGGGCAGTGAGGTCTCAGGTAAACGGGGACCCTCTCGTTCTGCAGCCCGCAGGAGCTGGCTGTGTGGCATAGGCAGACACAATTAATATTGCCTCTGAATTTATAGAGACGACAAGACACAGTATATCTCAAGGATTGCTTAAAACTGGCATCTGCCGGGACCTAACTCCCAGCTTCACGTCGTCAGGCATCACAAAAATCAGGGCCTCCGTCCGCATCATGTGCCCTTCAATGACAGTCTACCCCCCTCGTGGGAGAACAGCAGGAGCAGAATCACCCCAGCTGCGTTCACACCTACAGAAGCCCCAGGACCTGTCCACAGACGGGGTGTCCACTTCCAGAAGGGGGCACCCACCTGAGCCGCAGTGGTGTGGTCAGTCACCGGAGCCAGCTGGACGTACTGGACCTGGATGTCGCTGCCCTGGAGAGGCGAGCCGTCCACGCCCCCAGCAGTGGGATCGGAAGAGGCCACGGCTATCAGCTGGGCGCCCTGCAGCACCTGCAGAGACAAAGCAGACCACGGTCAGCACGGGGCCAGGGTAAGTGCTATTCGACTGCGGCCGCACGAACCCAGGGAGGCGGCCGAGGCCCAGCCTCCACACCGTGGGGTCCACCGTGCGAATGTGTACAGCATGACCGAGCTGTTCTGCTGCATCCCCAAGTGACCTCCCTCAAACTGCCACGCACGGGACAGAACGATGGGTTTTTAAGCCATGTAAGAAAAAGACCAGCCAGCTCCAGTTTTCAAAGAGTAAAGCTCAGGGGCGCAGTGAGGGGTGTCTGAGAAGGATGGCAAGGAGACAGTGGGAGGTGGGACAGAGAGACCAAAGCACCGAAGACCTCCTGGAAATCTCTGCAGTTTGAGGTTCGTGGGAGGGCAGCCCGGAGGGAACAGGAGATGGCATCACATCCCCAACCCACGTGCCAGACACCTTCGCCGGCTCTTCCGGGCAGCCCCCCGAGTGCTCAAGAGCCAGGGAGACGGAGCCCTCTGATAGCGGACAAACGCAGTTACGAAGCAAAGCCAAGGATGGGGCAGGTCTGGAGGCTGGGGCAGCCGGGAGACGACCCTCCCCTGGAGCCTCCGGGAGGAGCGGCCCGGTGACGACGCTGGACATGGACCTCCAGACCGTGAGCGCATGAGGACGTGGCCACCCGGCACTGCAGCCGCAGGCACGCATGCAGCACGAGGGCCTTCCCTCAGCTGCCTCCTTCCAAGGAGCCGGCTTCTTGCTCCCCAAGGGCTGACCCGACAACAGCAGCTCCTTGTCCATCATCAGCCATTTGTACCAGTGCTCGCTCCCAAGAGAGGTTTGGAAAAACTGGCGAAAACCCAAGTCTCCTGTATTACTCCCCGGACCTCCTCTGCACGAGACCTCTCCCGGCCATACGGTAAGACCCAGTGCGGCCGCAGGACGGCAGCCTCGGGCAGGGGCTGGCCCCACTCCCCCAGGGGCGGAGCCTCTCCTCTACCTGGTGGGATCAAGTGCGGGGCGCTCCCACTGGGCGCAGGTTTGCGGTGCGGGGGAGAGCCTGCTCACGGCAGCAACTCAGCCCCACGACAGCGAGGAAAGATCCGGATGGGGAAAGACGGGAAGGGAAGGGGTGCTCAAAACGGCACATGAGTTTGCCTTTCAGTGGGTGAAGGGAAGGAGAGGCTGGAACGGACGCCCTCACTGAGCACGCTTTTGCTCGATCCTGGCTCAAATGTAAAAACCGTGCAGTGTTTGGAAACACGGGAGCAAAAACGTTAGGTAAGTGGTCACGGTTCTGTCACCACGGCACGCCGTACAAGATCCCTTAATGCGCTGATGTAAGGTCAAATCATCGACTATCCTTAATGAAAGCCACGCCATCGCGGACCTGTTTTCTGAGAAGCCTCTGCCTTCCTCTGGTTTTGGCGGTGCGCCACGACCGCCCGAGAAACGGGGCATGTTACGGTTTCCTGGGGGTAAGCTGCTTCCTGTCAGCACCACTGTACGCTGACTCCGCACACGGCCTGCACAGCTGCTTCCATCTTACCAACGAGAACGTCAGAAAGCTCAGAATCTGAACGTGCTGTGTTATGACGAGGGCAGGCGCTTCACCAGCCTGGCTGGCAAACGCAAATAAAAACGGGAAAATGTTTTCACCTGAGATTTCAACCCAAATACCACACTTCCTCAACGTGTCCACACTCGTTTGCTTTTGGCAACTGATTCGGGAACAAGTCAAAAAGTCAACGTGCGCGCGGGGCTGGCGGGAGAGGCCTTCCAGCCCCTCAGCGCCCTCGCCCTTCTTCACACCCCAGACCCTGCAGAGAAAACCCTCCCCCGGGGGCCTCCACGCGAGGAGCTGGGAGCGTGACTGGACGGGGGCGCCGTTCTTCAGGTGGGGAGAGCGAGAGTCCCCCAGGGAGACGAGCTTCTCGATGGGAAGAATCAAAGAAGAGATCAAACAGACCGCTCTGCCGATGGGGAGTTTCTTCACGAGGGAGGGGACGCGGGTGGGGATGCTGTCTCTCACCTGGATCCACAGAACAACATCAACCACCCGGCTGAGGCGGACCCTGGGTCGCGTGGCCCAGCTGTCTCTGTGCTGGACCCACACAGCGGAGTCCGTGCTCACCCCGCGGACGGGATGACCAATGGAGGAGGAGTTCTGGAAGGTAAGACGGGTTTGAAAGCTCCCCAAAGCTCTAAGCAGCCTCTTGAAATATACAGGAGGCTGAGACACAATGTGTAGATTTGGACTTAATTTTAAACTGGTGAAGAATAGAATCTATTTACGTCAAATCTGAAATACAGAGCAGCAAAAATGAGGTCACAAGCCACTGTCACATGGATCAGTGTGGCACCCCAGAAGAACCCACAGAAAGAGCACGATCCATCCTTGCTCTGTTGGGAGGACGAGAGGCCAGCACATCCTCTCCCCTGCTCTAGAACCAGCAGGAAGTCTCGATGATGAGCTTCCAGCTCCCTCCCACTCACTTGACATGTGCAGCCTCTTCCCAACAGGCTCTGGAATATAGAAAAATCTAACAGGAATGTTAGATTTTTTAGAATGTTAGATTCCTAAGCAGGAAGCGGGCTCCCAGGCCATCAGCCAGCAGCATCACCTCCCGAAGCCACCAGCCTGCGGTCGACCGGGGCGTGCGCCCCCTCCCCACCGCCCAGACCCAGAGGCCACACGAGAGGCGTCTGTGGCGTTCCCACCTTCACTCACAGGGCTTCCCTGCAATGACTGTCAGACGAGGGAAAAGGGTGGAGGGTGTGCATTTGAAGCAGCCTACTGAGGGCAACCTGGATCTAAAAGCACTGTTTTCTTGAGTGCACACATCTGGTTTTCCTCGATATACTGCCAATTTTGAAACTATTTAATACCCAACTGAAATAATGCAAAACTGGTGCAAAACCTAAAATAAATGCAAGAAGTCCAAGGACTTTTCAGTTAAGGTTTAGATACAAAACTCTGAATCCAACCAAGAATCTGCGCAGATGAAAACAAAACAGCCAACCCAAACCCTCCCCTAATTTTAAGATCCTGTGTGGCCAGGAAGAGAGACAAGACCACGACCTCTGGAAGGTCACTCGCTTGTTTGTGTCGTCCGACTCCCTGTGCATCCAGCTTGTTAAGGAAAGGCACTCAATGAGGTCAATCTTCTCAAATCTAGATGTGAATTCAAGGAGGAGCTTCTTCATGACAGAAAAATGAGGACTTGAGAGAGGGAAGCCCATCCCAGGGACGCCCCAAATCACCCCTGGCCAGGAGGCCTACCAGCCCCAAATCTTCCTCCTACATTTTCACAGCAAGTGCCAAACACAAATTATCATTCTGAAGCCTCTCAACCCTCTGACAGCAACACTCATGTGTTTCCTAGTTTCCATTTTGAGTGCTTTCATAAACCAAATCGCCGGAGTACACGGTCAGAAATGAGCACAAAAAGAAATCACGGGTAGACACAGACGCCACTCCTCTGGGGCCGTTCCTCAGACCCGCAGGGAAAATGCCCATCGAGCCGCCGTCCAGACCCTGCTCCTGTCAAGATGCTATGTGGCGAGCGGCAATAAAAGTGGTTTCTGCTGTCTGCTCTGGAGCTCGTTCCAGCATCGAGCACAAACCTCACACACAAAACCTAAAAAGTACAATAAAGCAGGAACGGAAGTCTGGAGATACTTGGTATTCATCCCCCATCACTCCAGATAAGGCAGCATTCCTGGGTACAAATCTTAACCATGTGTTTTAAAACCTTCCAGTAGACTGGGGCGGGATTAATAAATCAGCCAAAGTCAAATCCGGAGACCTCCAGTTTTTGCCACGGGTTCCAGGCCTCTGGCTTCTAGAAGCGGCGCATGGGGTGGGCGGGGAGCGGGTGAGACAGAACAGGAGAAAAATGAAAGGTCTGTATTGATTACACATGAGTGGGTCACACCCACTTGGGGCAGGGAGGGGTGGCCCAGGGGCACCCAGCCTGCCAACCTGCACACTTCGGCTCCCTGTCCTGTGACCGTGCTCCCACAGCTCTGGTCGCTGCTTTAACTTAGAAAGCTCCCTGCACAGAACGAGAAAACTTCCCGTGGTGTTTGCCCTGTGTGGGTGAAAGAAAGGACTTCTGAAAGGGGCGAGGCCCTCTTCCTCGAGGTCACTTCAGCAAGAAGCATTCGTAAGGGCCTATGTTTTACGGAGCTCCAAGCATCGGCTCCCACGGGCTCCCACCCGGGGGGAAGCCGGACGCTGCACCGAGAGGGTGCGAGCTTCACGCTCTCCCCTACGGGCGGCCCCGCACCTGGTAAGAAACGATAAGCAGCCCTCAGGCCTCGGGGGAAAGGCCGGGAGAGCGGCCGCCGGGCGCACCCAAGGGCAACACCTGAGTCCGCACGTAAACGCGGACGGTTCCTCAGGTTGTAAACACGCACGGGCCCGCTGTTCACGCGGCCAGATATTCGCGGTGAGCTGCTAGCCAACGGCGTCTGCACGTTCTGCACACGGGAGGCCGTGGCCTCGATCAGCACAGCGTTTTTCTTCTACTCTGAGAAGAAAGGTTCAGAAATGGAGTTTTCTGCTGAGCAAGATGAACCACACGCTGGAGGAGGCCTCGTGAGTGACAGCGTCCCCCCTCTTGGCCAGGACGGTCTTCCATCTCCAGACATCATGCCAGACGCGACTCCATCCCCACGGCCCAGGCTCAGAGCACACTCGACTGCAGGCATCAGGAGGCCCTCCCCATGTGGCCCTTCATGTCCCGCACAAAGGACAGCGGTGAGCTCACGGGGCAGAGCGATGCCGCGATGGGGGGTGGGCGCAGGCGTCTGCCCGAGGCCCCACAGGTCACCTCACAGCAGCTTGCTCTGTCGTACGGAGCTATGCGCCCAACTGTGTCCCCCCAAATGTCCACATCCTAACCTCCAGTACCTATAAATGTGGAACTAAGATCTGGGAGGATGAGATTAAGTTACGCAGAGGTCACACAGGAGTAGGATGGGCCCTAATCCAATGGCAACAGTCTTCCTAAAATAAGAAGACAGACATTTGGATAAGACATGGGAAGGGGAGGGTGACACGTGACCACAGAGGAGAGGGTGGAGGGATGCCCCCACAGCCCAGGGATGCCTGGAGCTCGCCAGGAGCCAGGCAGATGCCCCCCAGAGCCTCCAGAAGGAACGCAGCCCCGAGAACCCGGATTTGGGACTTCTGGCCTCCCGACTGTGAGCACATTTCTGTTGAAGCCATGCAGTGGGGGTCACCGATTTTGGGTGGTCTGCCGTAACCCCACACCCAGGCCACCTGGTCAACTCTCTCGTTGACAGAGCTCAGGCCTTTGGCTCCCAGAGAACATCCTGCCGGATCCTCCCTTCTCCGTCACCCCTGTCGGCTGCTCACAGGCAGGTCCTCCAGGCGTGCTCTGAGGGCGGCCTTCTCCCCTGCCCGTTCCTCCACCACAGGGCCGTGTGTGTGCCCCCGGATGCCCTGACAGGTGTGGGGCTGGGTCCCGTCGGGTCCAGGCAGGCCCCGAACACAGCCCGCACAAAGGAGAGGCTGCCGGTGAGGCACACAGGGAAGAACACGGCAGGCCCAGGCTGCCGAGAGCAGCGGGACCCTGGCAGGAGCTGCTCCCGCTGCTTAAAGACCATCCTGAGAAAGCTGCCAAAATGGAGACAAAACAGTGACGGTCCCCTCAAAACCCAAATTCCAATTTTCTGTGAAGAACCGGCGTCTTCTGGACCAACTTCCAGTTCATGTGCAGAGGAAGGGGCGCATCCTCCCCTGAGTCAGCAGGGGTAAACGCTGACTGGACCCAACTCCCCAGGGGGCTGAGCCCTCCCGGGAGCCTGCCCATCTGAGCTAGCATCTCTGAAAATCCCACGCTGAGGGCTAAGAAACAGTAGGGTTACCGTCTGCTCCAAAGGAGTGGGGCGCAAGTGGCCACAAACACTTTCAGGCCCGAACCCCCTTCAGCACCCATAGCAGAGATCAGTCACAACACCCAAATCCTTTCCAGGGACAGACTGGGTGCTAGGGGAGGACTGTCTGTGTCCCCCCAAATCCCTGTGTTGAAGCCCTAACTTCCAGGGTAAGTGTTTGGAGGTAAGGTCGGGGCAGGGTGTCCATGGGGCCTCCGCCCGTGTGCACCAGGGAAGGCCGTGGGAGCACATCCCCAGCAAGGGGGTCCTCACGAGAACCCGGCATGCCGGCTTGCGACATCAGGCCGACAGCCTCCAGGACTGCGAGAAACCAGGGAGTTTAGGCCGCCCGCGCACACAGAGGTGCACAGCGGACCAACATCCCTTTCCGCGCCCTCCCTCCCACAGGAGCAGCCGTCCCGTGCGCGGTGAAGGCACAGTCACAGGGACACAGACCCGCCTGGCCGAGGGGGACACTGCTGGTCTCGACGGCACGGGGCACCCAAGGTGAGACTGATGGACTCGGGCATCAGACACGGGGCAAACGTGTCGCTTGGGTGTAGAGAACGTCTGCCAACTTTCTCCAAGTCAAACACCACTCGCAGAGCGACACCTCCCCGGCCAGGGGTGGGCTGCCTCTGGGCAGCAGCTGAGGGCCGCTGGAGAAGAGTCCACTGGTGACCGGACGCTGCCCCAATACCGCACACGGCCTGGTCGTGCTACCACCGGGCCCCAACAACGGGAAGCCACCCGCACAAATGACCAGGTGGCGGGAGGGCAAACTTCCTCCTGAAGGCGAGTCCACGCAGCTGAGCTGGGCCAGGGCGCGGGGGCAGATCCGCAGCAGGAAGACGTGGAGCTCAGGCTCCCTCCCCCTGCACCCCTGCCCTGGCCAAACCCACAGGGAGCCGGAGAAAGCAGCCCACGGACAGGCACGTCTTCGTCGCGCTCAGCCACGGCACGTCCTCTCCAGAGTGCTGTTGGCGGCCACAAGGATCAGGATCACATGTGGTGTTTCGGTCACCCCAGGAGCCCCGCGGTCATCGTTCTGCCGACATGGGAGCAGGACCGTCAGAGCAGGGAGCCTGCAGGGAGCAGCAGGACCGGCCGGGGTCCTGGGGCCTCAGCCCAAGGCTGCAGCGCCGGGCACTCGGCAGAGACGTCATCTCGTTATCATTAGTTCCACGCTGCCAGGGAGGGAAGGGAGCTTCAGAGGCTAACTTCTGAGCGGGGACCACAGGCCAGTAAAAATACAAGCGGCAGAAGCAGCTCTGAGCACGGCTGTGCCAATTTTAGTATATGTGCTGCCGAAGCGAGCACTGAGCACGGCTGTGCCAACTCCGGCCCGGCTACCTCCCAGCATGGGCCGGAGCCGATCACGGGCGGGTGAGGGGTCGGGGACAGCGAGGAGGATGACCACACACTGGCCACCGGGCTCCCAACAGCGAGGGAGTCTGTGCAGGCGATGCCCTTGCCACCTGGGCCTTCACAGTGAGGAGACAGCCTCAGGCCTCTGGTGTCTCTTGGGCCGATCGTCTCCTGGCAGAACTCCCGCTGATCACCGACGGCTTCCCCCTCGGGTGCCAACGAAGCACCATCCCAGACAGAAAAGAATCCTCTCAAAAAGACTCGCCCGCTGATGACACCACGAAGGCCTAGTTCTAAGGAGGCAAGGCTCCCTGTCCTCCTTCCGCAAACCTCCCGCTCCCCGGGCCCCTCGCAGAACCTCATCGAGACACCTGCAGGCGACAGGCCCACCAGTGGCCAGCTGCTGGCCGCCTGCGTCTGGGCGTGCGGCCTAGGAGGTGTCCCTCTGCTGGCGCCACTCCTGGGAGGGCACACAGGCGCCGACGGGCGGGGCGCCTATCGCTGGACTGCTGGCCACATCGTCACTCTCCTAAAGGCTCCCGTCGTAAAATCACGCATGTGCGGGCACCCTCACCACGCTCCAACTACAATGCAAACTCGGAGCTCGGGCCAACCGGCACCGCCGGACACAGGACTGTCCCTAATTCCAAGCGCACAGCATCGAGTGCTTTGCGGACATCTGATGACACAAACCTCAAGAGAGAAGCGCTGCGGAAGGCAAACGCACTAGCTCAGAGGAGATGAAGCAGCAGAACATTAAAAATCAGTCTGGGCCACTTTATAAGCTTTTTGTTTGTTTTACTTTGGGAGTCAACATGAAACAATGGCCCGAATTTTTAAAAATAAGTGACTGTATTTGTTCACATGTGGAGATAATCTCTAGATTATTTTTCTACCTGTCACGTGTGTTGTGCACAAAGCAGAGATCAGTCCAGTGTGCTCATCCCCCCTCGGCCGCCCTCCTGCATGCGCACGCACACCGGACGGTCTCAGATACTCTACGCTCTTTCCAGCCCAAACCCCGTGGCATTCCCACGTCTTCGTCTGTGGACCACAAAGCCTTCGAGGCAAGATAAAGAAGGCAGGGTATTTCACCCAGTATTTCCAAGTGTTTCCCTTATCAGCTGTGTGAGAGGCAACAAGGAACCTTTCTGGCTGCTCAGAACAGGGTGGAAACCATCCAGATTCTGCGATCTGTTACTGGGTCAGAGACTGATCTCTGCTCTTGCATTGTCTTCATGTTGGCATTCACACGGTTCTGCTACGGACTGTCGCAAATTTTTAGACTTCAACCCTTACAGGGTCCAGAACGGAGCTTCATTCCCGGAGGTGTGCACGCAGACACAGCACTGTGGGGTCCCGTCTGCCGTGCCCTCTGTCGGTGGGAAAACCGTACCATCACAGGCTCCCGACGTGGGAGAGGGACCTTCATTCCCACTGTCCTTCAGGTTCCCAAGATCAGCAGGTGAGTTAAACCACGCAGGATGCTCTAAGTCACTCACCACACCATTAAACAGCAGCTTACTTTGTTAACCAGGCTTCCCGGTCAGAATGGACCTAGGATTTCTAAAGATTCCTCATGAGATCACAAATGAACTGAATACTCGGTGGTACACCCCTAAAGCAGGTAAAAAAAGTGGAAGTCGCACTGTGCTTGAGAACTTGTTCTTCTGCGGTAATTCTGTCCTGTGATGGCTCAAGGGCTCCACGTACTTCACTTGGGCTCCTGCATCTTATCCATCAGGACTCGGCACACGGCGCGCCTCTCACCACCTCACTGGCCAGCGGGTGGGTCCTAGTGGCCCTGCTTCCTCCCTGCTCTGCGTCCCGAGGCACGACCATGTGTTTCCAAGGCCTCCAGGCCCTGAAGACCCACACAGCCCGACGGCAGCCCTCTCAGCCCCGAGCCCCTGGCTACTGTCCCCTTCGCAGGGTAAGCCCAGAGTCCACAGGGAGGGCAGGGGAACAGACTGGGGTTTTAGGCAAAGGGGGCCCGTCAGAGTGCCTGAGTCTGCACAGAGAAGTGCTGGGTGTGATCAGAATAGGGATGAAATGTCCTAACAGGTGTCCCTCTTTCATAACCCCCCACCCCTTTGACGAGGAAGTAGTGAAACCTCTGTGCGATGACAAGCTAGAAATTCTCCACAAGCTAGAAATTCCGAAATCCCGCTCCTGGGGCAGCAGACACCACCTACTGGGATGGCTCCTGGAAGAGAATTCTCGGGTGTCAAGAACCCTTTACACGCTCCTTAGCCGTTCTGCCTCCTCAGCCCAACCGCCCGACACATTGGCATATGGGCCATGGGCTCTGGCTGCCCACCCGGTCACGGGGACGTCTGCGCCCACGACGCCGCAGGCCTGCTTGCCAGAGACGCAGACACAGTTAAAAGATCACGACATGGGGCGCCTGGGTGGCTCAGTCGTTGAGCGTCTGCCTTCAGCTCAGGTCATGGTCCCAGGGTCCTGGGATCGAGCCCCACATCGGGGTCCCTGCTCAGCAGGAAGACTGCTTCTCCCTCCCCCACTCCCCCTGCTTGTGTTCCCTCTCTCGCTGTCTCTCTCTGTCAAATAAATAAAAAAATCTTTACAAAAAAATAAAGAAGAAAGAATACAATAGAATAAAACCAGGTCTGGGTTGGTGGAAATATAAAATGGTGCCATTGCTGTGGAAAACTCTTTTAGAGATCCTCAAAAAATTAAACATAGGGGCGCCTGGGTGGCTCAGTCGTTAAGCGTCTGCCTTCGGCTTAGGTCACGGTCCCAGGGTCCTGGGATCGAGCCCCGCATCGGGCTCCCTGCTCCGCGGGAAGCCTGCTTCTCCCTCTCCCACTCCCCCTGCTTGTGTTCCCTCTCTCGCTGTGCCTCTCTCTGTCAAATAAATAAATAAAATCTTTAAAAAAAAAAAAAAAAGATTGCGACAGAGCAGCCCAAGGAAATCACCACACCTCCCTGACACAGACAAATTTCAACTTGGATCCCACCAAAAAGGAATTTTGGAATTACTCAGAAGTCACAACTTTTCAGCTTACTGAGCTGTAAGTTTTCAGAATATTTCCAGGCAGTTACTCATGATTAAAGTTATCAGCGAATATATGGCTCCATTTCTAAATGCCTTAAAAACGGAAGAATGTTTTCAAAATGGCTTGCATTTGTGTCTGTTACAACTAGGAGCTAATTTGGAATAATTATTACTGTATTCATTCATCATCATCATAATGTGATCCTACACTGGCTTCTGTAAGGAACAGAAATGAATAAAATTTGTGGACCTAATGGTATTAGAAACGATTCAACCTTTTACAACATACTTGAAAATGATTTCAAGGCTTGCCCTAGATTTGAAGACCCCTCCCCTTGACTGTCTGCAGTCAGGAGACTCGGACATGAGATCCACCCAAAGGGGCTCACGACCGGCACACGGTGTGTCCAGACAGCGGGGAGCACCTTTGGGGTACCACAAAGCTCCTTCAGCCTCGACTACCCGGGAGCCCTGTCAAAGACGACACCATTTCAGCTCCGCAAAATTCTGGAAACATACGTGTGAGTCACCAGTTCATGCCACTTCTCTCGAGAACAAGTCGTAACATCCCGGCCCCCGGCCCAAACCAGTGCCCGGCATGGAACAGCCCGGTCCGTGGCCACCACAGGGAAACACGACAGGCCTACCGTAACGCCCGCAGCACCAACTTGCTGTCGGCAAGCTCAGAGACGCAGACGCTCCAGAACACGTCCCTGGGCGTTCCGTGCCCACCAGCACCAGCCCGTGTGGCTTCATATAACAAGCTTCTGCTGGGGACCAAAGCGATTCCAGAAGAACCGGGGCCAGCGGCAGGGAGCACAGCGGCCCCCTCGGTCCCGTCCAGGCCAGCCACCCCACACAGGCTCACGGACCCGCAGCACGGTGCTAGGTTGGGGCTGACGAGGCGGCCAGGCTAACTCAGTCCGGCGACAGGAGATGCACACTGGTTTTTGTGACTTTTCTAGGATGTTTTTGGAACACCAAGCCCATTCTGCTCTGGCCTTTATGGCTGAAATTCTATTTTCCATCGTCTCTAGTTAGGGAAGGCTTTTCCATAAGGGATTAATTCCCTGAACTACGTAGGTCCTCCAAGATTTCTGTTTGTGTTTGGCACGCAACACAGAACCGTATTTTCCTGAACGGAACGTTTTTATTAGAAGTGAAGCGACACAGTGCGCTGTTTGTGAGGCGGAGACTGTTCTATCTGCTGTTCTAAGGCAAACCATCCACACTGGACTGCGGCTGCCCAGGAACACAACCCCCTTTTACCGCCACAGATAAAGGCCCCCGATGCACACACACCACACTCTCTACACGTAGTACACCCTCTTCCTTCTCACCCACTCCAAAAAAAGTTGTGCACATAAAATGTCGGATACTTCTCTCTTCTAATCTCTTCCCCAGCTGGGTTTAGAAGGCCCCACTTCACAGAAAAAATTCTGAAAGCTACTGAAATTTATTTTCCAGTATAAGGAGAAAGACAAATGCCAAAGAAGTCAGGAGAGGTTTAAGAGCTTAGAGAACGCCAGGCTCTTGTTAGCTGGATCTCGGTAAAGTCACCTCACAAACACACAATGAGAGCAGCCTGGATTTCCTGCTGTGTCGCCAACTTTGTTTAACACAAATGAACTGTGTGCACGGTGCGTCCGTCATGACAGAGGCGGGCTTACCAGAACACACACAATTCTCCAGGCGCTCATGCGAACGGATGATGTTTAGCTGACAGACCCACGTAAACTCTTCTCACGCACATCTCAGAACATCAGCTACGGCTACTAAAAACAAGAGTATCACAACACACATCTCGTTGAAACAGCACTAAACCATCCTGTGATTCATGCTCTAAGCATCATAACTAAAGCCCAAGTCTTTAAAGATTTCCCACGTGGCCAAAAGTCTCCCACACAGAGAGAAATAATGGACTCAGATTTGAATGTTTCAGTAGATAGGAGATTGCCTAGCAACAGAGTTTGGTACAAAGTCAGTGTTTTATCTTCCTAAATCTGAATCCGCTGGATCCAAGTCCTATGCTGCGCACACAGCCGGGGTCAGGAAGCAGCCCAGTGCACCTGCGCCCACCGAATGCACACCGTAACTGGAAACGGCTCCCACGATCGCCCCTTCCTTCCCTCAGAGCTTCCATAAGTCCCCCTGCCCCCGACAGAAACCAGGGGAGCCTTGTGGCTGCCGTTTCAGGGGCACCAGAAAGGAGCCGCTGAGCCGAGGGGACAGATGAGAACACAGCTCAAGACAGTCAAACCCCTCTCGATCCCGGGGTAGTACAGCAGTAGTGGAGAGGGTGATCTAGAGAGCCGGAGTCCGTGTGTGGCTCCCGGAGTCACGGGATCCATCCCGGGCTTTACCTCCCAGCACAATCCAGGAAAAGCTACTGGCTCCTATCCCCACATGTACAGATACCAAAACTCCCCTCGTTCCTGAACTTCTCTCATCTCCTCCCCAGGAATGCCACAGGAGAGGTTACGATCTAGGAGGAAGCACGGGTCCAGCTCCAGGTGGGCGGGCCTGAGCCCTGCAGGCAGAAGGCTGGCTCCTCATGGTGCTTTGCAGGGCAAGGCACAGTCGGCTCTCAAAAATTAGGTAATCTCTGCATGATGGGAACCCTGCTACATGATGTTCAAGGTTAAAGCGACCCCTAACTTCTTGTTCTTGGTTGTGTCTTGATCTTGAACAACAACATGGTATTAACTGTAAGAAACTAGGTGCCCGTCCTTGGGTGCTGAAGAGCCCCGTGAGCAGAGGGGAGCCGTGGCCATCGTGCTCCAAGGGCGACTGGCGGTCAGCCAGCGGCGGCGGCCAACTATCCAAAAACAGACTGCTTTTGGAGCATTATTTCTAGTCCCATGAATACACGTTTAGGTCTTTGCTTTGTTTTCTTAAACTCCCAAAGAATTGACATGAATGGAATGAAAAGATATCTCAGAAATTGTATAAATGTAAATTTTAAAAATCTAGACTTTCTAAATGCAGAAAAGAAATATTTAGGTCTTTCAGCAGTTCAATAATTATTTCACGACGTTTAACTACAAAAATGCATCCGACTTTCATCATCAGCCAAGCCGCCCCAACAAAGCACACCGTTCACAAATCGCTTGGAGTCTCTCAACGTGGATTTGTGCCACATGGGTGGGCTGCTGTCTGCCTGAGGTCACGACCCTGGTGTTGACAGACCCACCCCCAGCCCACCTGGCCCAACAGGGAGGGTCACTGCTGGGGCTTGCAGCGTGTTGTGTGAGTCACGCAGTCAGCCAGCGTCTCCATAAAAACACTCAGGCGCTCTCCACGCAGTGCTGCCCCCGCCTTAGAGCGACCAAGGTCCCTGCAACCCACGCTCCCTGAAGGCCCGCGGTGCGCGTGGGCAGAGCCCCTCCGTGTACACAGCGCGGACCCTGCCTGGAAGGAGCTCACAGTCAAGCCACACCGGGCGTAGAGTGGATGCCACGGGATGCTGTGACCCTCCGTGCAGACAACCTCTACCTCCTCCTTGCCAGCTCCGGACTGCGGCACAGACATTCCACACCAGCCATCAGAGAAAGCAGGGTCACCACAGGAGTTGGCAGGCCTACAGCCTCGGTTCTCAAACGCTGCTTACATCCCCTCTTGGAGCCCTGCCACCGTGCTGTGAGGCCCGGGGCCACAGGGGACCCTGCACAGAGGAGGACCAAGGGGCCTGGTGGACAGCCTCACCGAGCCCCCGGCCACGGGCCAGCCCAGCCCCAGCCCGGGAGCAGCGCCCCAACAGGGCAGCCTGCTCGGACTCCAGAGGACCCCAGTGAAGCCACTTAGTGCTGAACCCCCACCCGCTGCACCCAATAAAACCAGAGTCATGAGAGATAATGACCAGTGGTGGTCATCAGCCCTAAGTTTTGGGGTGGCGTGTGGCAAAGCAAGAGTGACGCTTCAACTCCTCGCACAAAGAAGTGTCCCCCTGCCTACCTCTACCAGCGTCCCCGGCCCCCCCACCTACAGCTCTACCGTAAGGTTTTCGGCGCCTGCAACTTAGCGTCCAATAGTTCAAAACACAACAGACACACACACGCTCTTACCCAAACTTGTTGATTTCTGCTTATTTGTACTTCCATACAGCTGAACCACACCTCGCTAGTGACTGGTTCTAATTCAGGCAGAATGAGAACTAGACTCTCCTGGACTGCCAACACCAATTAATGTCTGCAATTTTTAGGGATCCAGTCCCTTCCTGCCCAACCATCACTCGCACTTACACGACCAGTTCCCCTGGTCACTCAAATGCTCAAGCGACCCTCAAGGAGTGGATGTCTCAAGAGCAGTAGGTACACTAAATGCCTTTAACTGCCTTTATCCCTGTTGCTCATGCCTTAAATATCTGCACAAACCGACGAGACAAGATTTGCATTCTTGTTAACGGGACTGAACCGTGTTGCTGCAAAGACCCCATTCTCTCCTACACAGCGTTCTTGGGCTGAGCAGCATTACAGAATGCTCTAATTAAAACAACACACTTCCTAGGCCTTATGCAATCTAAACCCCCCAGAAAACAACTATCTTTAGAGAAGGAAGAGGAAACAAATAAAGCATTTTCGTTTTAGCCACGTAATGAGTTACAGGAGACGTCTGGTCTTGATGTGAAGTCTCATGACTGGGAGCTCCATGTCTCGAGCGCGTGACCTCAGAGCCCCCTTGCTTCCACGGTGGTGCCAAACCGGGCCCGTCTCCCTGCGGACCCCAGCAGCCCCTGCTACCGAGCAGGGCCCGCCGTGGGCGTCACACCACCGTCGGCCCCGCATGTCACAAGGATGCAAATCTAATACCTTACACTTGCACATCACACCTGGTTTTGTGGAAGCCAATTTGACAGAATATGTTCAGAATAAACATCCTTCCTCTCTGGCCACTTCTTTCCCCCACTACTCACACTGAACCTCTCTGCATAAAGTCTGTACCTTCACGTTTAATTCTACGACTGCATCACCATCTCTTAAACTGAGGCTAATTATGTAGTTGTTCTTCCAACTGATTAGATAAATGTGAAAATTTATTGTGAGTTGGCAAGCCTTCAATCACATAAAATTAATCAGAACCAAAGCACGTACCATACCATGCCCCTTGCTATCTAAACCCTGAGCGTCCACATAGTCCCTACAAAGACTTGGCAAGGTTTTTATTCAAAATTCACCATTCAAATTGTAAACAAATTCGGTAAACTGGTGTTGCATGGGATTTCTGAGAGGCTGGGGCCATGATTACTGAGCTCGCCCACAGCTCTCCCCGCCGTCCTAAGGGTCACCCCCTTGAGTCCAGTGTTTGCTTCTGCCAGCACCTGGGGACACTGCGGGACTGGGGTCAAATCTAGACAGTAGCCTTAAAATCATGTCACTACCGTACAGAGTCGTAGCCGCATACAGAGCAGGCATGGCTCAGCCCGACACGTGAGCGGATGACCATGAAGGCACCACACAGCGGCAGTCCGTCCAAGAAGCGCACCAGCATCCGGGCACCGGGGCCTGACGGCTCTGACCGAAGCAGAAGTCCTCTGGGGACATAACACTGACCTGAGGGCGCGTCTCCGGGAAGCTGGGAGCCTGGGAGGGGCTGGAATGCACCATCACTGTCCCCACTTGGGGTATCGGCCCAGAGCGCCACACGCACGTGCTCGGGCGTCTCACGAGGGCCGGACTCTGACTCACACCACAGGGTGCTTATCTCTGGGCTCTAACAAGGGTTCAGAGAGCACAGGAGTGCCCCGGGCTTCCCTTTACCAGACTCCACGATGCACAGCGCCAGGTCTACCTGGCCCACAGGTGAGTGGCAGGAGGGCCGCATAGGACAGAGCAGCCCCACCCCTCCTCTGAGAGGAATGCAGCCTATTCCTGCCCTTCCTACCTGAGAAAGCACTTCGGGCAAACTGCAGGTGAGTTCCCCCAAGGAGGCTAGGGTCCCTGGAGTCCAAGGCTGAGTCCTGACCTAGTGTACTTTGTGGGGACTGTGTGTGGCAGGCCCCCGTTTTGAGGCTCACATTCAAATCTTTTTTTTTTTTTTAAAGATTTTATTTATTTATTCATGAGAGACAGAGAGAGAGAGAGAGGCAGAGGGAGAAGCGGGCTCCCCGCCGAGCAGGGAGCCCAATGCGGGACTCGATCCCAGGACCCCAGGATCATGACCTGAGCCGAAGGCAGACGCTTAACCATCTGAGCCACCCAGGTGCCTGCCCCAAGGCTCACATTCAAATCTTAAAAGTAGGACCTCTTGTTCCAATGATCGTGTCTTCCCAAAGAAGAGTGTGAAGTCCACATCCACAAAGCACCTCGGGACGCCCACCTCCAAGTCAGGAAACCTGGGCCCCTCTGCCGCCCGCACACCTGCTCACGGGAAGGGCGCTGCTGTCGAAAGCCAACGTCAGAACAGCATCTTCTCTCCCGAATCCAGAGCCCGCACATCGTCCCTCTGCCCCACGGAACAGCCAGCCTCACGGGGCTCATGGGCCGCAGAACCGTCAGGCTGACACAGCCCTGAAGGCAAAGAGGCTGCTGGACGGTGAAACACAAGCAGCTCTGGGACGGCAGAGGCCAGAACGTAGGGCCTGTACCAGGAGAAGTTTCAGTGAAAGAACAGATATTGCGTTAGAGAAACACAAGGCGCAGTCTACCGGGATTTAAGAGTTACTCCCAAAGTGCTTTCAACTGCATCATTCCTAGTTAATGCACACAACTGGGCCAAACTCTAATCCTGTATTATTCATCAAACACGTTTTTTTGAAAATGTCTGGTCAAGGTTAAAACGTCTACACAACTTTATGAGCCCCTCCCGTGTATGAAGGGGCAAGGCTGAGCAAGCGCGGAGTTCAGCCCCAGCCAGACTTCACGCCGCGGCCTCGGTGACTGGCGTCTGTGCCCGAGCTGGGGTGCCCAGGAACATGCACATGACGCCTCGGGCCTTCCAGCCCCCGCTGTGTTAACAGCTCCCTGAGATGACTGAAACGTGTGTGTGTCCAGCACTTCTCTAACAAAACACTAAGTCATTTTTAAAAGCTGAATTTCTAAGCTAGGTTCCTCTACATTGATTAGGCTCAGATGACCTCCCTTCTTTAAAAGGTTCATTCGTGGTGTTAATTTTAACGAGAAATGGCATCTATCCTAATTAATTAATGCTTTAAGTAAAAGCTTTCCCAGTGATGCCTGTGAGTCTCGCGCACACACAGGCACACACAGTAAAACTGAAGGCCGTCCTCTGCCAGACCCCACAGGAAGATCTTCCCGGGCCTGCAGGCAGGGAGCATGGGACACAGAAGACGCACTGTGTCCTAGGTACGGAGGGTCCACGCTTCCTTGCCCAGCCCCGACCCAGCACTCCGACACCATGCCTGTGGGGTCAGGGTCGGGTTTGGCAAACGCGCCCACTCTCCCAGCAGCGGGGACAAGCACCGTCACAGGCCGCGCAGACACCGGCGCTGAGCACTGGGCCGACTGCTCCTGGTGAGGACACGGCTCTCCCGAAGCAGGTGCTCCTGCTTGGCAATGAGGCCAAAGAAGTGCAGTCACTTCCCCAACGCAACCCACTGACGGAGCGGCAGCCCGAGGCTTGGGCCTGGGCTGCAACTCTCCCGGCGCCCCCGGCCCCCACCCAGCAGTGCTCCCCTCCAAAGCCAGGCCCGCCCCGCCATGCCAAAATCAGTCTCTTGGGAGGCAGCACACAGCGGCACACCAGGGAGACCCGTGGGGTGAGCCCATGGGGTGCTGCACCTCCAGCTCAGCCTCCCCTCTGCTCTCCCCTGCCCATCCTGAGCTGGGGTGCCTAGCGGCACATGGCTGACTTGGGGGGAAGGGGTGCCCTACAACCACTAGTTTTCTCTGACAGAGAGCTCGTGGGAGATTCAGGCACATTACATCCAAAAGGAGCTGCGGGAGCCCAGCGAGAAAGGCCCGCCGTGGCTGGCAGAGGCTGGCCTGACCCCACAGCTGCTCCCAGCAGAGCCTTACAGCAAAGACCGGCTGCAACTGGCCCTCCAGGACAGGCTGCTCCTCTCCCGGGCCCTCCCCTGCTTCCCCTGCAGCAGCGTCTCATTCACCTCGCTGCCAACTGCACGCCCCATGGCAGGACATACAGGCGCGCAGGAACTCAGTGGTCCAGAAACTTGGTAGACAACACCAAGTTCCGCCCCTCCCTAGGAGCACCAAGTGACCTTTAGGCCACAGCACCTGCCACATGAGCAACAAGACGACGAGAAATACCAGGAACAGGGACGACAAGGTTATTAACGCAGAGCCTGACTCCAGAGTTCTCAGGGAAGATTGATTCTGATACTCAAGTAACACAAGTAACCCGACTTCCCCGATCTAGATTAAATGCCTTCAGAAGTACGCTGAAAAAGAGTTTTGAATTAAGGTGTTCATAATCATTTTCTTAAGCTTGACTGTGACTTTTTCTAAAAGAAGCATTCTATGCTCCTGATTTATCTGATTATCTTTTGATTTACCAAAATATGAAAGGAAATATGTATTAATGTTCACAGTGTAAACTCCACATAGTTGTAAATGCTTTAAAACTACCTAATTACAACATCTTAGAGCTACAGGATCCTAAGAAAATAAAGAGACACCACTGGTCACCTATTTTAGTACTTTTCAAACTGTGGGCCATGAAATCGATTTAATGTGTCACAACTAGTACCCAAAAGAGACTAAAAAAGAAGAAGAAAAACAGAACAGAGCAAAAAGTATTAGAGAACTAGCCAGCAGTGAGGTTAACTATCCTTCTGTGAACCTGCTCCGACCGTGTGTGTGTGTGCACCTGCGCGAGAAGGTGCGAGAGTCCTAACGCCCACCTACTTTCACACACTGGACCCTGATGCAGTCCAGCCACACAGCACAAACCCGTCATCTGAAGGGCAGCCTGGCATCTGCCAGGCAGCGTAACCAGACCTTTAGTGGGGGCCCGTCCAGGGGCCAGGGTGGCCCACCGTCCACCGGCCGCAGTGAGCGAGGACAACCTGAGAAGAAGCATGACTTGGAGCAGAAGCCCAGCTGGTAAGCAGAGCGACTGCAGCTAGGGGGCTCCCCGCGGCGGCTCCCCAGTCCACCCACCCTCCCCAAGGTAGCCCCCTGGCCTGCATAAGTGCCATATTACTGCACGTAAAAGTTCCCATGACCTCAACATTTCTCATTTAAAATCCAACTCAAAACCATTTAACCCACCTCACTGCAACTTGCAATCCCCATGGCTCTTAACATTTGAGACCTTTTTGTTTTCATTTTTCAGAATCTTCTGAAATCCATACTGAATTAAAAATTCTATTATACTGGGGCACGTGGCGGGCTCCGTGAGTGAAGCGTCTGACTCCTGATTTCGGCTTAGGTCATGATCTCAGAGTCCTGAGATCGAGCCCCATGTCAGGCTCTGTGCTGGGTGTGGAGCCTGCTTGAGATTCTTTCTCTCCTCTCACCCCTGCCCCCGCGCTCTCGCTCTAAAAAAAAAAAAAGAAAGAAAATTCTCTTATACCAACCACTAACTCAGAAAGCTGAACTCCCTTAAACAATCACTTCCCAGGCCTAGCACCTTTAATACACAATGTGTCTACGCATCCACTGTGCTCGGTGCATCACTACCACGCAGGATTAGCTTCAGTCTTCTCCTGAGAACTCCAGGTTTCTCTGCTCCTGATCTCATTCACTATACAAAGCCCATCTGCCCAGATTCCTTAAGTCACCACATAGACGATAACACTGCTACACATTCCGAGTTCCCATGTTCTTTACATGCTTGTTGGCTCTGCATTCACACGGCAGTAAACAATCAATCCTGAAATACTCACTGCGTAAGAAAGAAGACGCGGCACGAGGCAGTAGAAGAAATCGCCTGTGTCCCTAGCACCTGCGCTCAGACTGTGGACAGAGAAATCAGCACGGCATCACCGGGCTTAGTAAAGTACCTCTGAACCATCGGGAACAGGGCCGCAGACCTGCCGGCCCACGCATCTCACTCCCAGGAGGTGCCCTCGCCCAGAGCCCAGGACCACAATTAATGACTGCATTTGAACTTCAACCCTAACAAATCTGACCATCTAGCTTCCCCCCAAAACAGATCAGGAAGGAGGAGGAAGGGGGTCACTGCAAGAAGATGCATGTGGCCAGAAACAGAAGGAAGAGAACAGGAAATGTGTGAATATGCCACCAGGACCATCCCTTGAAAGGAGGCTTCCAACTAAACCCCGGGCTCTCTGCCGGGCTGCGCATTGGCTCCCACTCCTGATCCTTCCTTTCCACACCTGGGGAGCAATGGACACTGCTGCATGTCTACCACACCAGGCCCACGCTCACTCGCCCCCACAACAGACTGGCCACCGGCAGGGGCCACGGCCCAGGGAGGGGAAGCACGTGGGGGAGCCGCAGTGCAGAAGCGCTTCCATGGCGGGACGGAACTCAACAGCACGTCAAGACAGCGGCTCTCCCTCTCCCGAAAACAAAGTCTGCAGCAGCAGTGAACAAGCACGCGGTTCCTGCCCCTCTGCCGCCCTGCCACGAAGACGCAGTGCTTTCACAGACACCAGGCGCTGATGGAGAAAGTCATGCCCACGAGCGAGAACAGCAGAACATGAGAAAACCCGCGACACACGGGACCAGAGCCAGGAGAAGCGGGAAGGGCCGCGGCGGGTCCCAGGGTCAGGGGCCCTGCGTGACTGAGCTGTTCTGCATGGGTCTGGAGCGCTGCTGCATCATCATTCTCAGTGACGGTTAAGCCTGTCAGGGAAGGACTTAGGAGGACGCTAATCAGTCAGTGGGTCTGTAAACCCCAAAAGAAGAGCAGCACATGAGTTTCTTCACAGGCTTCTGACTAGCGTCCTCCCCATTCAGTACCTTTGCTCCCTAAAACCAGAACAAGCCTCGTGGGGTCGTCTTCAGGAAATCAAACACCATAGTGACCCCAGGCCCCACCGCGCAGAAGCTGGGGAGCGGCTGTAAGACTGTGGGGCCCCGTGTGAGCGAGGCCGCAGCGCCTGGCACCGTCCTCCTGTGGGTGTGCGAGGCCAGGGGAGGGAGGCCGGGGCAAACCGAGGGAGCCGGGGGCGGGGGCATGTGAGGGCAGGGGAAGGAACCACGGCGCCCCTGCCTCCAGCACAGCTGCGCTTCTCACTCAGCCCATCGGTGACATCGCGTTCAGCAGTGTCTTCTGTATCTTGCGAAACATCATTCTGTTTTGCAAATTTTCGGTTAACTTAAAAAATGAAGCTGTCACAAGCAGAGTAACTTAATAGGAAAAAGAGTCAGCCAAGTGATAGAACAACAAGGAATTTCCACACAGGGAAAACAAGAAAGGATTAGCTAAACAGTTTGACCAGAAAAAGGCAGCTTTACATAAACACGTATGGTTTACTTAAGTCAGAAAGCCGGGCCTCCTTCAGGAAAGCAAAAGGTGGCAGATACGGAAATGCCTCCAGCTGCCATCAGCGTCGCCCCGCCTGTTGTCGAGCTCCATCCCCCACACAGGACGGACAGCGAGCATCGGGAAGAGCTAGGAAGGCAGCACGAGCTTACAGGCTAAGAAAGCGGAGGATGAAGAAACTGCAACAGAGACGGCAGTCGGGACGGAGGCCGAGGGCAGAGCCGAGCACCGGGCCAAGCACGGCTGCTCAGGCAGCAGAGGCCCCAGCCTGCAGCTAATGTGCAGGATGCAGCACCAGCTAAGCGTGCGCAGAGCGCTCCGGTCCGCATCATTCTCTGACCGACACTCCAGGAGCCCCTCCGGGGTTGAAAGCCGCGCTGCCGCCTCCGCCACAGAGCTGGGCTCCCTGCTTTCGTGGCTGATTTGGGGCACGCTGTCTCCAGTCACACACAGCACTAACAAAACATAAACACCTGGTTGTTTTACCTTTCAAAAATCCCAAGTGGAATTCCACTCAGGAATAGAGACAGAAAGGACAAGAATATCCAACGTGACATACTTTCTTTTCTCATGAATTAGAAAGTTCAGCGACATTTGAACGAGGATAAACACAAACCACTAAGTGGTCAAAACCAGAGATCAACTACAGACGATGACCCACCCTCTCCTACCCTAGACGGGACAGCTTGTGCCCGACCAAGAGAAACATGCAACAAAGACCTGCTGAGAACTGACCTCCACGGGTCCAGCCCCACGACCTTCTCTCCAAGACAGGGCTCAGAGGACACGACTGAGGAATGCTGGTTAACTCGGCATGGCTTTGGCTCTTCAGTGCTTCAGGGCTCTGATTAAAACCTCATTTGTGGGGCGCCTGGGTGGCTCAGTTGGTTAAGCAACTGCCTTCGGCTCAGGTCATGATCCCAGGGTCCCAGGATTGAGTCCCGCATCGGGCTCCCTGCTCAGCGGGGAGTTTGCTTCTCCCTCTGACCTTCCTCCCTCTCATGCTCTGTCTCTCATTCTCTCTCTCGCAAATAAATAAAATCTTAAAAAAATAAATTAAAAAAAAATAAATAAATAAAACCTCATTTGTATGTTTCAAGATGAAACTGAAAACGGAAACTCCAATCTGAACAAGTGATTTAAATCTGAGGTCTGCTGCACTTCTCCCAAGGCGTTTGGAGGGTTCCAGATAAAACCCACGGGGTGCCACTGTCCTCTCATTTCTGAGACCAGGGACACACAGTCTCCATGCCCCACACACGGCAGACACCAGGCCCCCCACCGATGGCGCAGGGACGCACACAGCCGTTTCAAAGCGGGGAGACGGCTGGGCTCCAGAATAACAAGTATTATTGTCTTGACAGTAAACGAGCTCTATGTTTGTGGCAACAGGTCAGGTTGTATAAGAAAGGAAGACTCTCCAGACTCTTTCATAATTTTTCAAAGATTATAAACATCTCTTTGACAGAAACTCTTTGAAAGGGCCTGGAAACGTCAATCCTCAAAGTCACCAGCAATTTCACTGGCTTTTAGGAAGCAGACCCCTCCCTAGAACCCCTCACAGCTGGAGCACCCGGCCTTGAAAAGACAATTCACACCCAGTGTGTTCAGTGACTGTTTCAGCTAAGCTTTTTGTCAGATGTTTTTAAAAATGCCGGTGACTGGCATTTTGCAGTAACCTCCACAAAAAAAAACCCACCTTCTCCTAATATGTAGCTACTGCACAAACATGACCATCCACAGCACTCATGTAAATTCACAGACAACAATGCTAAAGAGATGGTGGAGTTTCATCTACAAGGCAAAAGGCAATGTAACACCCCACAAAGAAACGAACGTAGCCCAGAGCCCCACCGTGCACGTGTCCACATCCTTCAGGACGTCGGGGGCCAGCAGGGGCAACGCTGGCATGTCCCCAAGGCTGACATCGCATCACCCTCCTGCTCCCCGCTCCTCCCTGGGGCAGTGCGAGGGTTGCTGATCACACAGCAAGCAAGCATTAAGGGAGAGCACGCGAGCACTTACCTGCCCGTCCTGGCCCACGTGGTGGATCTGCAGATTGCCCTGCAGAATGGGTGAAAAAAGGAGAGATCAGGGACCAGAACAACTTCCAGACACAACGACACAGAGGCAGGAGCAGCCCATGCCATCTGTGAATGGCCAGCAAAGCCATTCATATCAGTTCTACAAAAACTCAAGCCCTTGAAGCAATAAAACACCCAAAACAAAATGAAAACTGAGTTCACAGATAGTATTTTTTCTTATAAAAACAAACCGAAGAAAACATTGTACCCACCCCCCAACCCTGACCCCTAATGAAAATGTCATTTTCCCCCCAACTTTAATTTTGAGACAACTTTAGACCGATGAGAAGAACCAAAAGTCACCCGGAGAGGTCCCGTGTACTCATCCCCCCGCGCCCTGACGGGGACGCCTTACACGCTCAGCGCGCAGCGTCCCAACCATGAAGCAGAAAGGACACAACACAATCAACCAGATCACAGGCCCATCGGGGTCTTGCCAGCTGGAAATGCATTTTCATTTGTTTAGGAAAAACGATTGTTTTAGAGGTCCAGCAGGCTCTGCTAAAACTGTCTTTGCAGATACCTTCATTTTGACAAAATATTTAATTTTTAAATGAACAAGGTAGAGTTTTACTGTGTTAAGAGGACCAATCCCATATTGTAACTTATCGCAAAGTAATCATTAATGGCATCAGCAATTTCTTCTAATTCATTGCATTCAATTCCTAACGGAAACATATGCTGGATTACACAGACAAGAGGGACGCGCTTATGAAATCTGAAAAACGAGGCAAATTCATGAAATCCAGAAAATATTCAAGTGATGTTTTAGTGAAAGCAAATCTATATTGAATTTCCTGCAGGAGGTCACCAGCAAATTATGCGCCCTGCGCAGTGAAGGATCCTGACGGACGTCGGGGACCGCTGGCTGGGCCTCGCACTTCTCTGTGCCCCCTTTTTTTTTTTTTTTTTAAGATTTTATTTATTTATTTGAGACAGAGAGAATGAGAGACAGAGAGCATGAGAGGGACGAGGGTCAGAGGGAGAAGCAGACTCCCTGCCGAGCAGGGAGCCCGATGCGGGACTCGATCCCGGGACTCCAGGATCATGACCTGAGCCGAAGGCAGTCGCTTAACCGACTGAGCCACCCAGGTGCCCCTTCTCTGTGCCCCTTAAAGGGAGCCTCCCCACCCCTCAAGGAAACACCGCGCCCACGACCTCCTCCAACCCCACCTTCGGCTCTCCTTCCCCACCCAGTGCTGCTGCCGCTCCGCGAGCTTCCTCCGCCCCCGCCCACCCGCGAGCTGACTGTTCTCACGCGTGAGCCCCTCCCCTCACGTGACTGGCCAGCGCTCATTCAGCAGCTTATCCTCACCGGCCCCTCAGAACCTCTGCGCCTCTTCCCTTTGGACGCGGCCTGCTGACGAGGGCTGGACGTGCGCAGCCTGTGGCCGCCGGGTGAAGGCATCTCCATCCTATCAGCACGTCCCGCGGCCTCTCCCCACGGTCCCTTCCCCCAACACAGTGACCCCCTGAGCAAACAGGAGTCAGGGGGTCCCGGCCGGACGCCCGGGTCACGAGGGGACTCCCGGCCATCCACGGCGTCTGACCGCGAGCAGAGAGCAGGGAGCCCAGGGCCACGGAGGGACTCACCTCGCTGTCCTGAGTGATCTGCACCTGCTCCCCCTGCGGCACCTGGGCAATGTGGAGGTGGCCCTGTGGGATCCGCAGCAAGAGAAGACACCAAGAAGCATCAGAAGAAAATCAAAGCCACAGCAAACAAGAAACGCTTTCTGAAACTGTTCTTGATTACCCGCTGACAATTCCAGACAACTAAATCCTGAATAGTACAAGAGAACATGTGGCTGTTGTAAGCTTATTAAATAGCCTCTTGAAATCAAACTCTTGGTTTGTAACATACAGAACACTTCGCAATAGTTCCTAAAGAGACAATGGGGCCTAGAAAAAATCTGTTAAATCTTCAAATGTTACTAAACAGGCAAATTTTATAATGTGGGAAACAGAAATTTCCCAGAAAACTGGAAACACTTTTTTTCACCATGCTATCGACTTGGAGGGACAGAAACCTCCAGGAAGCGGCAGGCGTTCTCCTCGAGGTCTGGGAGTGCTGGAAGGCCACGCAGCGTGCGTGATCGGTGGGAGGGGCTGCACGTGGGTGTCTACACTGAACGTGGGTCAGGCAGTGTGTTTTAAATCAAAGAAACACAAAACGCTTAAATAGGTGGCTCGACACCAGTCAAGAACCCCGCTTAAATGCACGTAGGGCTGTGGGGGAAGGCAGACCAGTGCCGTAAATGTGAACATGGCTCAACACCGGGCAAAACTTGCTGCGGCTTTCGCTTTACTCTGCGCAGACCGTGTCACAGTGACCTGTCCCAGAATTCCTTCAAAGCCTTTCTTACCACTAAGACAAGAGTAACTGCCTTTGTGACTGTCAGTTACACAGAGAACTCACCATTCGTAAGAGCTTTCCCTCCTCTGGAAGGTAAGAAAAGCCCTCAGAAAGCACTCCTCAGCAACTTTCTGGGAGCCGGGCCTTCCCCAGGCAGCACCCCGAGTGCGACGTCAGACCGGGGCCCCGAGACTGGCGGGAGACTGCGGCTGGGCGGGACGAGGACGCCCACAGGAGCCCAGGGGCGTGCGGAACACGTGCAGCTCCCTGGCGGCACTCCTGCCCTCCCGCTCTCCTCGGCCGGAGGGCCCGGGAAGGGTCTGGTCTGGAGGCATTTCTACCTGGGCCAGGCCATGCAAGGCGGACTGCTGAGCTAACAGCCTAAACGCGCTTAGTGCACGCTGCATCACCCAAAGGAGGTGCCACACACTATCCAAGGCCGCTCGCTCTCTGCTGACCCCAGAAGGAAACTCCTTTTTCTTCCCTCGGTGGGAGGGTGCCCATGCTTCGGGGCACCTACAATGCCTCCCGGGAGGAAGGAGGACAGGCAGAAGCAGGGACGGCGGAACGGCCTGACCCTCAGGGCAGACAGCGGCCCCCAGGGCGGCACGGACAGGGGAGCCACGAGGGGTCACTGACAGGCACAGCCCTGCGGGAGCTGCCCGCGTTTGGAAATGCAAGCTGGCACCCAACTACTTCCACTTCAGAAGGGCACGCCGACCCCAAGCAACCATGGCAGGCCCCAGAAACGCAGGTGATGCTGGGCGGGACCCCCCCCCACTGGCCGTGCCCCTGCCCCAGCCCGCCCCGCCCCCGCCTTCATGGAGGCGGACTAACGAGAAGGGAACATACTACTTGGACCTGTCCGTCCTCTCCGATCTGGTGGATCTGGACCTGCTGGGCGTTGGCCAGGGCGTAGTGCAGGGCCTGTGGTGGGGGCTGTGGCATCTCACTGGTGGGGGGCGGTGTGCTCATCACGGTCTCTGCGGGGAAGCACAGAAGGCCTTAGCAACCAGCCAGAGGCAGACCAGACCAGCCGCGTGCCCGCCTCTGGGTTCCCTCCCTCCCCTGCCCCACATCCCCACAGAGAGGGAAGGAAACCGCCCCTTCCTAGACTCTAGTCGACAAGTCCGGACGGAGGAGCCACGCGTTCGGTACGCATCATTAGTTCTAAGTGCTAGGGAATGGAGATTTCGGACCTGTGGACAGAAAGACCTGAAGGACTGACTATTCAGATACAGAGCATTCTCATCCATTTGTTAAATGAAGTGGCTCCGGATTTATCAGCAAAAATGAAAACAGGAATAAAGCTGATAATAGTCTGCTTTACACCAGCTGTAAGTAATACTCGTTCATGGATAATTAAACTCACTAGGGAGGAAAAAATCCCCATCCACTTCTTTAAAGATGCATTTCCAATAAAACTTTACTTCCTTTAATTCAAAATAGACACTGTGTTGACGTGTTGCATATTAATTTCAGTTCTAAGGATACCTTAATAGAATTTTCTTAAACACGTAGAACATTAAGGCCTCCGAAAAACATTCTGATTTTGTGTGTACAATTTTCTGCAATTACGGTGGACTGATAGAAAATGTAAACACACATCACAGTAGGATGAGATTCAGTGAGAAGTGGATGGAAGGAGAAGAAAGAAAGATGTAAAATGTCTGCTTACCCAACAAAAGCTCTTTGTGTATTTTTTAACAGCTTAATGGTGGGCATTAAATTGACATGACATATACATTCCACTGAATAGGTTTGAAAAAGTAACATGGTATGTGAAAATGTTAACTTACTGCATTATGTCAGAAGTTACATCTTTTTCTATTTCAAAGTATAATGAAAGATTTTAGCTGTCAACATTTTAAAATGTCAACTTAAAAATATGCATGGAAGAATACACATTTTCTAACCTCTTAAAGACAGTATGCGACCAAAACATCTAAAGTCCACTCTGCTAGTCAGTAAGAATTACATAATCAAATAGGTTCCCCAATATTTCTGCTCTAGTGCTAATAAAAATCAACTGATCTTGCCATTCTCAAATGGTTCAAAAATACAGGAAGAACGGCAGTCCCCAAGGCTCTAAAGAAACCGCAGAAGACAGGACATGTGGGTATGAGATTCAAATTACTGAATCTACCAATGAATCAGTGGCTCCCTACGGTCACTCAGTGGGAAGACCAGTTTAAATCCATGTCTCATAATCTGTGCTGACATCAAAGTCCGGTGCGGAACACCGTGCTGGTTCCTTGTCTGTGATCAAGGACGCTCGGGAGCCGGCAGTGCTGAGACTGCCCAAGGTTCCAGACCGCAGCGCCCGCGGCCAGAGCGCGCATCAGAAAGGCAGGCCGCTCCGAGGGCCCCCCTCGTCTCCGCATCCAGAGGAGGGGTGGCTGCACACACAGAGGGCTGGTTCTCTGAAGTCCAAATGACTGGGCACTGCGCAGACAGCCGCGAGAGGCCCTCAGCTCACTGATGAGGCCTGCGGGGCGTGTGCAGCATCACCGGTAGGACATGCAGCCGTCTTCCACTCAAGCACATGCAAAAGTTCACATGCTGTGGCCAGAGGGGAGTGTAATACCAATGTTTTAACAAACCGACTTTGTGAACATCCAGTCTTTGCTCACAGCGACAGCACTAATTCACCTTTAAACAGAGGAGCCTGGGCTCAGAATTTCCTTAATAGCACGTATTTGCAAGTTCTTTTTTTTGTCTGCTAATTCAAAAGTAAACAAGGCAGACCCAGCTGGAATCACTACCCATTCCAAATTGAGCCGAGAACCCAGGAATTGTCCTGGATTATTTCTTTCACCATCTCAGATTTGCCTTGGAAGACTGGGAGTACGCGTTCAGGGCAAGGACAGAAACCAGAAGCCCTCTAGCTAACCACCTCCTTTGCTTTATCCGATTTTAGTCAAGTACGCAGCACAATAAAATCAGAAACAATGACAGCAACAGAAATGTACAAAGCCGTGGACTTTTTAGGGGCACCTGGGTGGCGCAGTCAGTTAAGTGTCCAACTCTCAGTTTTGGCTCAGGTCGTGAGCTCAGGGTCCCAATCTCAGGGTCAAGGGATCGAGCTGCTCACCAGGCTCTGCACTCAGCATGGAGTCCGCTTAAGTTTCTCTCTCTCCATCTTCTCTCCCCCTCACCCCCGCTCTCATACTCAAGTAAGTAAATAAATCATTAAAAAAATGATTTTTTTAAAAGTTTTTTTAAAAGTTTGATAAAAGAAAAAAACACGTTTTGTGTTTGTCTCAGAAATTCAATTCCAGCGCTCAGCAGGAGGCCTGTGGCCGAGAGCGGACTGTGCAGGAAGCGGCCCTTGTTGAGACTGGGGAGCAGGGGTGAGACTGGGTGCAGCAACGCAGAAACGCAGTCTCGGGCCTCCCTAGACACACACCGGGGCAGAGAGACCTCGGCGGAGGCGGCAAGGCTCTGTGGGACAGGGACAGCCCTGCCACCTGGGCACAGGTGTGGCGTGCTCCTGAGGAAGGAGCCGGGACTCGGGCGGGCCCACGAGATGTGCCCCCGTGTCCTGTTGTGCGTCAGTGGACATGGTCTATTCCAAACAGCACGTCCTGGGACCCCGGGCTCACGTCCCCACATGCCAAGCCTGCCCAGGACACACGGGCACTGAACAGGCGCTCACATGGTGACTACTCACCATCCCCAAGAGGACAACTGCACCAGAGAGTTACTCAAACCCAGAGCATCTTAGAAGAAATACTGACATATGTGTAAACAAAGAAACAACTGAAGAAACTCAACTCTCGTTAAACGGAATTACTGTCATTCAGTTGAAAGAAACACTAATAACTGGAAGAAAAACGAACAAGTCCTAATAAATAAGCATAAAATGACATAAATTCACCAACCACACAACAGAGCTCAAACCTGAGTGGGTGGTAAAGACCACCCAGGTCTCCAATCGGAGTGAGAAGCAGGGTCAGGGTTGGCCGGCCCCACAACCCAACCACCGACCAGACGCAACCGCTCCCACAGCCCAGTGTGGTCCAGCTTGAGGGCATCACTTGCTACTTGGAAACACGGACTTGCAGGTCTGGACGTACTAAATCTGAATCAGAACTAAACACAATTCCCCAGGGCCACGAGGCCTCGTGAGCAGCTTCGGAGACGGGCACGTGCTGTGTCCACGGAGAAAGCCCCATTCTGCCATTCCTCCTCGTGCATTCGGGACACGCAGGGAGGGCCAACCGTGGGTCCAGCTCTGTGCTCGGCCACCTGGACCCCAGGGTGAGGATGATAAAGCCCGTCCTGCCTGAAGCCACCTCCATGAGCCCAGGTGCCGACGCCTGCCGTCCCAGGACCCAAAGAGGCCTACTTCCTCAAGCAGTGGCCACTCCTGCGTGTCCCCCAGCGGCTACCTCCCTAAGTTCCCGAGACAGAACGGTTCATCCTAACAGAAAGGCCTAGATTCCTCACTAGGAGACTCTTCAGGGCAGCCGCTCACAGAAGCATGGCTTTGGGGCACAATGTGTGTGGCCACCTAACATCTTCGGGAACTACTAGCAAGTTACTCCCAAAATGACCGGAGTAAAGCTGCTTCCTGAGGTCGCCTCGCAAAGACAAAACCCTACAAGGATTTCCAGCGACCCGGTCACCACTGTGCTTCGGAACAGGTGTTCCTGGCAGCCCTGACCGAGCTGCCCTGGGACCCAGACCCTAGGCCCCAGCCGCAGTCAGGGCCTCAGGTTCTAGCAGCCGTCACCAAGGGCGCCGCTGTGGAGACTTTGTTTTTAATGTTTTTGTTAAGATATTTTCAGATGTACTGGGTGGAAAGCAATACTAAAATCACACTGTCATTCTTGGCGAACATTTTCCTCGGGAAAAACCAGTCCTCCAACAATGCCTCAAAGGCGAGTCTAGAAGGTCCCCATTCTCTTGCGGGTAAGTGTAACTAACGTGCTACACTCACAACAGTAGTAACGAGCACCGCGAGTCCACACGGGCCCCCCGTCCATCTGCCGTCCCCACACAAACCCCAGCACTCGGCTCAACGAGCTCGGCTCGAGGACACGACACAGCTGCTCACAGCCGCAGCCACCACCGTCCTGACCGAGCTCCTCCTCCTGCTTTGAAACGCAAGCAGCATCAGGACAACGCCGAGGTCCTGCTCTCCAAGCCCTCCGTCCAGAACACTCCCAGGGCGGCAGAGGAGGGCCCCCAGCGGCGGTCCTGAGGTAACTCACCCCGCAGGGGACGCACAGAACGGGGCTCCTGGTCACGGCGCTCTCACCGGCTGGCTCACTCTGGACGGCTCCCCCCGAGCCCCCCGGTGTGAACTCTGGGCCACTAGACAAAGCATACCTGAAGCGCTGTACGAAGATGATGATGGTGTTCTCCTCGAGAAGCTCTTGACGGCCAGGCTCTGGCCTCGCTGTTTCCGTCGCCAGGCTGTCCGACACTTGGAGTCAATGCTCTGCTTGATTCGGTACCAGTCAGATTCCGTGATTCCAAACTTGTAGAAGAGGTGACCTGAAAGCACACCCGAATTAAAGGACCGTGAGCCGCAGGCCTCCCCTTGCATCCTGGCTGTCTGGGAGCCGCGTGAACACAGAAACGGAACGGGCCTGAGCGCCTCCCCTACAGACACACCTGCGACCTTCTGAACTCTTTCCACTTGTTTAACTGTTATGCTGCTGACGGGTCCACACGGAGACGAGCTGGGTGCTGGGCCCCCACAAGCCTCCAGGACGCCCACACTCAACTCTGTCTGCTCGCACTGCACACGGGGCACGTTATGTCCCGAATGCGGAGAACAGAACTGGGGCCCATGACTCTGTCGGAGCCCTGTTTCCAAGCCCCAGCTTGCCTCCTCCTGGGCCTCCGTGCCTGCAGCTGTCCCCCACTCTCCTAAGCCTTTGCTCAGACACGACCTCAGCGACCCTGCCCTTAACCAGCCCGTCGGACCCCGAGTCCCCCAACCTGCACTGCCAGCCACCTCTCCAGCATCTCAGAGAACCAACATATTTACTGTGTTTGGTGTGCCAAGAGCCCCCACACCCGGGCACACGGCAGATGCCCCAGCACCAGCGGACTAAATGCTGGTCACAATTCATGTGATGATATTCCGCCATCACCGCCCGAGTCTGAGGCTGGCTTCTATGACTCGGTCTGGAGGAAAACTCCCAAAAGGCACGTAATTCTTCATTCCCGAGAGCCCTGCACACCCCGTGGGAGGGCATCTCCTCCGCTCCGCTGCTGGCCAGAGGTGCACACAGCCTTGCCACGGAGCACCTTACTGACGCCCACATGTGTTCACCACTGCCACGACAGAGCCCTCTCAGGAGATGCCGCTCGGCATCCAGAGACCCCCCCCCCCATCAACGAGGAAATCGGGGATCAGGGAGGTCTCCGAAGAGTGGCTGGCAGATAGAGACCCTCACTAGACACTTCACCTCTTCTCTGGGCCAAGTCAACAGAAAGTCAGGACCACGAGCACTGGCAAGAAACACTCGTCAACGTGGGGACCTCTTCTCAAGCCGGCTCGTGAAACTTCACTGATCAAAGGGAAAATGAACGGAATTCAGAATTTTAATAATAAAGAAATGGAGGTGAACAACAACCTGTTTTGACTGCTAGAAGAGCCATGTTTACACTGTCCGCTGAGAGTTTAATTGACGCCTGATCCCTAAAACCTCCTCCCACCGAGACCCCCACGCAGAGATAATCACCAGATGGAGTGCTTCTTTTCCTAAATTGTATAGAAGTGTCAAGTTTCTTTTCTCTTGGAAAGACACTTCTTGGCTTTGCGTGTGGTTAAGACCAATCTGACTCTAAATATAACGACCAAAATTTCTGTAACCCAGATCAAAAGGAATTGGGCTGGGGAGCAGGATTTACAGAATCAGAAAGAAAAATAATCCAAGGTCATTTCAGCAGCACTTTGTAATCCTCATGCAGAAAAGGAAATACACATATGAAGTGGCCAATTCTTTGCTTTCTGATTTTCAGGTCCTCTCTAAAGTAACCACAGATCAGTAATCAATAATTACTGAGCAGTTGCCACGTGCCCCGTGTGACCTTGAGTGCGGGGCCGACTCACAATGTTCTGGGCTAGCTACCAACTCTGGTGACAGGAGCCCAGCACCCGGCTGCAGTCACACAGTGGTGCTCTCCAAGACGAGGGAAAACGGCAGCCACAGGCCTCAGAAGGCCCTCCAGGGACGCGCTTCAGCGAGGAGGAATATTCTCCCCCGTCCCCCAGTCCTCACACCGTCACACTCAGGGAGAAACCTTCCCAAGGCCCCCAGGGATTAATGACACGGTCTGAAATTTTAGAAACTTGTTAGGAACAGAAATGAGTATCTACAACACACACAGGTGTATAAATCTAAGAAATAAGCAAAAATGTTAATATTTATATTCAACTCCGTAAAAACCAATTTGCCAGTTCAAATGTGGCTTACAGCCTTTGAAGAAAAAACACATTCCTACAGTTACACGTTATCCACTTCTAATCCTCCTAAAACCTCACGTTACATACTCCTTCCAACAGCCAGCCGCCAGGACACCTGGCGGCACAGCCACCATGCCCCCCCCCGCCACGCGGAAGGAGCCCAGCGGGCTTGGGGGCACGGGAGGAAGGCTGCCCAGGCCTCAGCTCTGCCCTCCTGAGCTTGTAAGGAGGCGGCCTAGGGACCTGAGGTCCTACAGGCCTGTGAAACTGCTGCTTCCTCTGACTTTCCCCAAAACTCGTCTTTTCTGACAGCACCGAGCAACCTCAGCTTAATGGGCGGTGGAGGAGAAACCTTAATAATGAAGGATAGAAAACTTACTTTGAATTTAACTGTTTTTTCACACTGTTTTTTCACTTCTCTCTTACGTTAGCTGATGCTTCCAAGAAAACCTCATGAAGTAGGAATGCCAATCCCCGAGCTTCAGTTCCTGTCCGATTATCAGTTAGGAGCGAGAAACGGTCCTGAAATCCAGGCCTCCCAGCACCCAACCAAGCAGAGTAGAAGTGGCCACACAGACCCCAGGGCACCTCCCTCCCCGCTCTGCCCTGCACGGCGCCCGCCGGCCCGGGCACGCGCAGGAGACCCGGCGCCTCTGCTCTCCTGGCCTCCCTCCACGAAGCTGCCACCGCGGCTGCCCCAGGAAGGACACACAGCAACCGGAAGGCCGCTCCCAGGGCGCTGCCCCAGCACACGGGGTCCTCAGGCAGCCGTGGGGTTCGGGTCATCTGCAAGGCGAGCCACTTGTCCCCTCACCATCTTGGAGGAGAGTGTTCAGCAGGCAAGCCCCTCAGCCGCCCCCCAAAAGACTGCCCCTCCGAGCCTGCTCCCACTGCGTCCCGAGCAAGCTGTCTGGCCACCCGCCAAAGATCCGAAGCTCCATCACCGTTCACCGCCTTCCCACTTCCCGGAACGCCCATCCTGACACTAGTGGTTCGAACCCTAAGACCAGACTCCCGGCTCTGCAACAGTGAGCCCCGCGGAGGGGCTGAGACTCACTGGGGGAAAAAGGAACAAAGCTGGTAATCTCACGTCCTTGGTGGGTGGCATGGGGCTTATCATACACAGAGGAATGAAAAACACTATCCCTGTTAACATAATCTCAAGTTCAAGGACAAAGAAAAGCAGAAAACTGAGTGCCAGAAATTTATTTCCTAAACCAAGTCTTGATAATGACTGACCCAGAAAAGCAGCAGAAGCTTCAGCCCCCGAGTGAGGGGCACCAGCCGGAGTGTCTCCATGCACTGTGTGTATCTGGTGTCCCGGCCTCAGAGCTGGGGAGCCCCACCCCCCAAGCAGGAGAAGCTCCCCGAGAGTGGAGAAGCTCCCCAACAGCGGAGAAGCACGAAGGGAGAAGAGCCTGAGGGCCTCCCCACGGCCCTGTGTCCGGGTGACCCGTGAGCAAGGGCACCACCCGTCTCTCAGCTGTGCCGAGCAGCCCGCCTCCCAGCCCCGCAGCGTTCCCAAACCCACGTGCCGGGTACCCCCAGAGAAGCTGTGTGAGGCACCACTACATTTGATTAGCAAGTCCCAAAGGACCCCGGCCCTAGGCACTGGGAACTGTCCCCCAAAATGCATGTCCTTCCCAGGACCTCAGAACGTGACCTGCCCTGGAGACAGGGTCTCTGCAGATGTGATTAAGATGAGGTCACACGAGGAGCACAGTGGGCTCTCAGTCCAACATGACTGGTGTCCTTATAAGGACGGAGGAGAAACATCCCCCAGGGAGGGGACAGGCGAGTGCCAACAGGCAGCGAGGGGAGCGGCGCCGGCACAGACTCCCAGGCACCAGCAGAAGCTGGGAGGGGCAGAGAGTCACCCCGGCCCTCCGGAGGGAGCGTGGCCCTGCCCACACCGTGGGTGCAGACTTCCAGCCTCCGGGGCTGACAGGGTCAGCTCCTGCTGCAGTAAGCCCCCCAGGGTGCCATGCTTGTTGCAGCCGCCCCGGGACGTTCCTGAAGCCCGCAGCCCACAGCAGCACCAGGACGCGGGCCTGCGCTCACAGGTAAGAGCCGACCGGCCTCTGTGCCACCGCTGCGCCCTCACAGAACAGCGCCTTCTCTCGGGGCGGCTGATGGCACACAACGGGCTGACTGCAGTCCTCTGTGAGAGCAGGACTCGAGTCTGGGCCAAGGGCTCGGGGGCCTCACGGGATCTCCCCTTCACGTCTGCAGGCTTCCCAGATGCCTTCCGAGGGCCGGGGCTGTCCAACCGAATGTGCTTTCAGCCCCTTCCTGGCAGCTGCCACGGCTTAACAGCCTGCCCAGCTCTAAGCACAGGCTGCTGGGACCCGCGACCGTGAACCCAAGAACAACGGCCATATTCTCAACTCGAGGGGAGAAAATCAAGTGCTTGCATTCTTGGGTGACATCCCTCAGGAAAATGTTACCAATTTGTAAAGTTACGGTGATATGCTTACCTACGCATCGAGCACACAAACTACATGGTCAACTTACCCAAATCTGGGGGAAGCCGTCACTCCTCGGGAGCCGGAAAGAAGCGCACACCCGGAAAAGCAAACGCGCTACTCATGGAATAGCTTACGCCCCATTTTTCCCTCTCAGAAGACCCTCCTTCCTCATGAAAAAGGCAGTTCTTAGAAACCCAGCCTACGGTACGTTTCAAAATGCTAATTTTTTCCCCAGTGAGGTTGGGACAGGGGTGGGGGAGACGACATCACCAGGGGGCCACTGGCTGTGGGTAGCACAGGCCACAGGCGCTACCCGGCAGCCCTGGGGGGCCACTCTCCGCGTAGGAGCGAGGGGCAAGGGCACTGGCCCGGAGTCCCACGGTTCGCACTCCGAAGTCGTGACTCAAACCCGCTCCTGCCTGTGCTTCCTCACCCCAGGACCCTGCTACTCGGGGCTTCGGCGAAGCTGCAGGCAAGGGTGTGTGCGACTGGACGGGGGGCTCCGCTCTCCTGCCCGGGCCCCCGACAGCCGCTCCCTGCTTCCAGACGGAGACGCCGGACGCCACCTACTGTGAATGTCACGTCCTGACGGCCCCTGCTGTCGAGGACACAGCAGCCTGTCCACGGTAAAGCCGCCGAGCGCCACCACAGGCACGACTCTCACCAGTGCAGCGGGCCCCGACCCAGCACCCTTCTGCTCCTTTTGCCGGGAGACTGCGGGCACAGGGCGCACACGGCAAAGGGGCAGGTAGGCCGCAAGCTCGGAGCCACCGTTAGACAGCCCATGCCAGGGCACCGGCTGCTACCCGCTGCCGTGACTGCTCGCCTGCCCTCTCAACCGCGGCCTGACTGGAGGGATGGAAGCTTGGGGAGGGCAGGCCCCGCTTCCTGGGGAGCGCTCCCTGTGGACAGTCCCTCTCGATCCCCGTGATCTCCTTTCTAAAAGATACGTCTTCGTTCTTTGCAAACTGCGCCTGAGAGAGCAAATGTGCGCACTCTGGGTCAGGAACCCCGCCACTTCAAGGACCCACAGGCCTTGCCCTGCGTGGGAAAGAAACAGGGCCAAGTTTGGCTGCTCACACAAGGCAGTTGTCCAGAGCAGCTCCCCACCAGCCCCCGGACAGCCTGCCACCCAGAACCCTGGTGCCCTCCCTGGGCCCCCACGAGAATACGTGGGCAGCCCGGTCTCCTGCCAACACACTCACAGGGCCCCGGCACTTGGCTGCAATGCAAATACAGCCGTTCAGCTCGTAGCTCCGCCGAGCATGCAAGTAAATGAGTCATCTGCTACACAGAAAGTGGACGGTCTTCCACAGCGCACAGTGATTATGCTGACCTTCTGAGTTTCTGTTCAGCCAGGCCTTGCTCTTGTGTCCAGAATCCCTGCGCCCCGCTGCTTCCACTGTGCAGACCTGGGCTGTACCCCCACTTTAGTCTCCCAACACAGCCCCGCTAAGACACCGCCCGTCCTTCGGTCTCCCTGAAGACTACCCAAGACCTTCCCTCCCCAGAGCTTGGTTTCAAAGCCGGCGCTACGCACGCATCTCGGGGGGACCGGTCACCGTGGGGGCAGACACCGGCGCTCTTCCATCCCCCAGGAGCGCACGGCCAGAGGCCTCCTAGGGGGGCTGCAGCACCTGCGGGGCGTTACCTGCCGGGGGCTTCGGCCCAGTTGGCACGGTGCACAGGGTGCCATGGCTAGTGAGCACAACCAGCAAGCCCAACCGCTCCGGGGCCGGGGGGCCACGCCCTGAAACCCGCAGAGCCCGGGGAAACCGATGCTCCCTTGCTGAGCCACTAGGAGAGATGCTCAGCTCACGCTTCCCCGATGGAGGAGGGCTCGCAGGTGGGCCGACCGGTCCACACACAGAAACAGGACTGGGCTGTCTGCTCAATGCAGCATGTTCCCCCACACGGACTCCCTGGGCTCCAGTACGTCGGCCCCATCACCGTGTGCTTCTGCTCAGAGCATCACCCTGCCTGGCTTCCCCACCCCCTCTCCAGAACCTTCTCCAAGCCGCTGCCTAAGGACCCCGTGTCCCAGCCCATGTGCAGGGAGCCCCTACTCCTTGGACTGATGCTCTGAGCTATGTCTCCAAATGAGAGGCAACCACCCTCCAGCTTCCGGTTCTAGGAGCCCCCAACTCTCCACGGGAAGAGCCGCCCGCCCCCCAGAGCCCATCGTGCCCACGCTGTCAGGGCCGTGGCCATTCACAAACACCTGACCGCACGCGGAGACTCTCGCTCATCTCCACACACCTCCCGCACGGGGCGTCCTGTCAACACACAACCGCGTGCCCTCAGGCTGCAGGCATAGCATGTGCCTCCTCCGTAGGCCCGAGCGGCGCATCCCAGCCGGCCTCACGCTCCAGAGCAGGGCTGGCAGATGGCGGCAGCCCACCGCCTGTGTTTAAAAATCACGTTCTGTTGGAACACAGCCAGGCCTGTCTGTCTTGTCTCTGGCTGCTTCCAGAGCTGAGAGGTCACAAGAGACGCGGTGGCCCACGGAGTCAGACATGTCTACTGCTGTGGCCTCCCCGCAAAAACGTTCATCCCTGAACCGCTGTCCCCACCCAAGGGGCTCCTGTCAGCTGCTCACATGAACAGTCCCTCAGAAGAGACCCGAGAGGAACCTCAGCATCTGGGATAGACCCCCCCGGCAGATCAGATGGGCACGGCAGAACGCCCGGGGCCACGAAATGGGGACACCAGGATGACGAGCCACTCTTGCGTGAGCAGGGAGCTGGGTTCGTGCCTCAGCAACTGCCAGAAATCTCTGCAGTCAGTAGGAAACCCTCAGTTTTAATCAAAACTCAGTGTAAGTGGCCACATAAAAAAATATTCCTGCTAGTTTACAATAATTACGGGAAAAGCCAGCCTCTCTCTGTTCCTGACAGAAGGCTCACGGACCAATGTCAGAGAGTTTCCTGTGACAAACAGGGCTCTTTCCGACGGGACAGCGCCCTCCTCTGCTCTGAGACGGTGACCTTGGGGTGACTCACTTTCCCCCTTTTGCTAGATCAGACTTAAACCTGATATTCAACCACAGTGGGTCTCTTGAACCTGGGTCTCACACAGTGCTACCCGGCCCTCGTGTTAGAGTCTGTCTGCTTCGTGTCACTCCCGGAGGCAGACCGGCTCTGTGGAGTGGACAAGTCCAGGGGTGAGAGGCACGCGGGTGCTACTGCGAAGGTCGTGGGCCACCTGCACCCCTGAAATGTCACCAACAGGATACAGGGATGACTGATTTGACTGTGGGGCACTCTGCAAAGAGGAGGAAAGCCAAAAGGCTGTGGAGACATCAGGACCAGGACCATGAGACCTGCTGGCCACGGTCGGGGAGGTCGGCCCACAAACAGGCAGCCCTGTCTGAAAGGGAGGAGGCGGGCGGCACCCTGCTCGTGCCACAGGGAAGCCCAGGAAAGGCCGCGGTCAGCGGAGGGCAGAGGTCGGCTCTGGCTCTGCCCCTCCCCGGCCTCCAGAGCGGCCTGAGGACCGGTGAGGCCAGGGTCTGAAAGGGCCGCGCCCCCCGTGTCTTTCCCACAGCAGGACGAGCGGCACTTACTAAGGGAGATGCTCCAGCCCCGAGCGCAGGTCCGGACTCAGCCCCAAATCGCCACCTTGTAGGACCCCGACCTATGACCAGGCACCAAGGGAGGGGCGGGAAAGAGGAAGGCCACACTTACACCGGATGCCGTAGATGGTGAGGGGGTCGAGCTGCTTCTTGCCGTGCTTGCCCTGGCCCGAGAGGTTGGACACGGCCTGCACCTCCCGATGGAAGAGGTAGTCCAGCAGCGTCAACGCCATTTTCTCGGCAGTGCGGCAGTTGGTACTAATGTGCAGCATGTCGGACGGGATGATGGCACAGCGCACCCGCATCTCGGGGTTGTTCTCGTCGCCCAGCCACGTGCCGTTGGGGTAGTCCTCTGCGAGAGAGAAGAGGCGGTCTCAGCTAAGCTCACGAACCCGAGTGCCCGGTGCGCAGCTCAAATACGCTCCACGGAGGCCGCCGGCGAACTGCTCCCCCAACTCCCAAAACGTGGCCGGGAGCTCGGGGGCGACCCCCAGGGTCACAAAGGACATGTGATGAACAGAAACCAGCGCATCGTTCCCACAAGGGCCGCCTTGGCTTCCACCGACCCATCTCAGAGGGATGCACGGAGCCTGGAAACACTCTTCTGCTTTCCAGACTGGCTTCCACGGGCGAGGCTTGCCTCGCTAACTCGGCGAAAAGTAAATGGAAGGCAGAGCGCCCTGCCCTGCTGGCCAGTCTGTGGCCAGGGAGACAGGCCTGTCCACGGCCCTCACAAGTCTGGTAACAGAAGGCCCTGCAGGGCCAGCCGAGGATGCTGCCCACAACCCCCACACGGGCCTGTGTGTCCAAGGAGGCAACACCAAACGAGCGCTAGCCTCAAACAACAGATTCTCTTCACAACTTATGAAAACTGGGTTTGTTTCCAGTTTGCCGGCATCTGGACAGGCAGCAAACAAGGGTGGTCTCGGAACACTAGAGTCAGGGACTGGGGAGGCTCCTTTAGGTCCTGACCCTGAATCTGGAGGCCCTCAGCAGCAGGACGGCCACACGGACAGCATCTGCCTCTGGGACCACGAGAACCCACACACAACTCTGTCACTCAAGCCTCCCCTCGGAACCGCTCTGAGAAAAGCACTTGGAAGCCAGGCACGTCCTGAGGGAGACAGGGGATTTCGGTGGCGTGGCCCCGCACGGACAGAGGGCTCCAGGGGTGTGCTGACGGGCCCATACTGTCCTTCTCGCTGCAAAGTCCTTCCCTGAGGACAGGAGTCTCCCCTGTCCTGCTCTGTGGACCCCTCCCCGCCCTGCTCCCCTCCCTCCTTTGACCTCTCAGAGGCACTGGGAAGTCTCAGTTGAAAGCACCTTCTAACTTCCGGCTCAGAGCACTGTCATCTCTTTGCTGGTCTTGTGACCCTTCGCTCCCTGTGCACGTGCCTTCCCTAACCGTGAGAAATGCACCATCTGTCCTTCTAAAATCTCGAACGTACTACTTACAGAATGAAAACCCCCCAGCCTTGCTTGACTGCAGGAGCAGGGTACCCAGGAGCAGCAGGGACGCCAAGGGGCTGCGTGCTCTGTGGGCATGGACCCCTCATCCTTGAACTTGTCTGGAAACAGGCGCTGGTCCACAGGGTGCCACACACACCGGCCATTTTTAGAGTCAGTCTTCCAGGTCTCCTTTGTCTAGCTGCCTAGTCTAATCTCTGGCCATTTCCCAAAGGAGAACATTCTGGGAGGAGGGCCTCCTGTGCAAGCAACTCCAGGCTCTGCCTCTGCAAACTGAAAATCACAACATGCCCCAAACTTTGGCTTTCTCAAGGGTGACATCAAATGCAAACACCCAGAGCTCAGCGTTCGGGTGGGGAAGGATCCCCACACTCTCTGCCTTCGGCAGGGCCACAGCGATGATCGTGAGACAGGCACAACGCTGACGTGCAGAGAGAAGGGGGCAGGCAGTGGCGCGGAAGAAACCTCTCTACCCGGGGCGTGCCGGCCGCAGATCCACGGGCACCTCGCCAGCTCCCCGTGGGAGACGGGGAGGACACCGTGAGGTGGAGACCATGCTCACAGCCAGCCCCTGGCTTCCAAGCAAGGCCCGGAGCGAGGGGCTTGGCTTTGCTTGACCACGGAGGACCACGGATTCCATCTCCGTGTAACAGCCACCAGCCGTCGGAGTGGCCCAGTCTGCATGTGAAAGGGCTCCGTGGTCGTCAAACAAACAAACACCAACTCAAAGGAGCCTCAACCTCTGGCAGAAGGAAACCCCACTTAGGATCACAAACCAAGAGAACCATCAGTTCCGCTAGGAAACTTGGCCGCTTCCCCACCCATCTCTTCTGACACTGCAGCCAGGGAAGGTGTGAGAGCACCGCAGCATGAAGAGGCCACCGCGGGAGAGCAGGGGTGCTAACACGGAGAGATGAGACCTCCCCCTGCGTGGCTGGGGTGTGAGAGAGACACCAGCTTTCTCTCAAGTGCGCTGCTAGGTCACGCCATGGCCAGGTCACCCCAGCTTCAAGATCGTGAGAGCACGAGCTTTATTTTGAAATGTCGAGATGTTTACATTCCGATCTCCGTGCACAGGAAGAGGTCCCCACAAAGGGGCGGCCAGCCCTGCCCTGCTTTGCCAAAGGCCTGGAGCAGAGCAAGTAGCTAGCCCATCTGTGACTCACACACCCTGCCCCCTTCACAGGGAGCCTCTCCCGGTTGAGCTTCCCGAATCATGAGATCTGCATGAACATCAGGCGAGGCTCAGCAGCCCCGTCAAGATGACCACGTTGCCCATTAGGGGCCGACTGGTGGTTGGGAGTACTGCTTAGGGGGTTTGAGGCTACGCTCCCAGCTTTAGCTAAGGACAGAAAACAAATCACCAATCTGATTTTTGCGACTGAGAATAAGCCACGAGGAAGCACTACCATTTCTGAGAAATATCAGGCCTTTACAAGTGAAGAGATGGTGCCATGACCACATGGCTCCGTAGACGCGTGTTTCTGAACGTCAGCTACTACTACGTTTAGCCTACGTAAAGAAAAACGAAACGGACAAGTGATCTAAATGCAGATGTGGGGGACCTGCGGGGGCTGTCTCCAGGTCCTATCTGGACTGTCAAAACAGCTCCAACCTCTAGGGTATTTACTGATTTATCTACAAATACTTACTGGGCAATTCTATGCCAGGTACTGGGTCTAATGCTCAGGATGTGAACCCTCAGTGAACCCAGTCTTCAGTACACCACACAGAGTGGAAAAACTTCCCTCCACCTGCCGCAGTCAAGCCACAAAGCAAGTAGGGGAAGGAGGAAGGAAGGACAGAGGAGTGACCCCATCTGTGCTGAGAACTGACGGGTAGGGGACATGTGTGTTGGGGGGTGACAGAGGACACACATGGCCACTGATGTGGCTACTCAGCAGTCCAAGAAGAACCAGGACTCACGGCGCTGAAACCTTCCCCATTCCCTTACCACTCGCTGCTGGTTTCACTGTGAATATGTACAATCAGACCGAAGGCGGTGTCACTGACACCAAGCAGCATCTCCGGACCTAAGTATTTGAACAGGAGGATCCCTGTGAGCCCGCGGGGAAGGGTGGCAGCACCTGAGCCAGGAGGGGCTCGGGCCAGCGCAGCACCTGCTTCCCCGACCACCACGGACATGGCACGTGGGCCAGCACAAGGGCTTAATTGCCAAAGATCGCTGCGGCCTTTCTCGGGAATAAGAAGTAACGTAACTGTGCTGAGCAAGCTCCCCGTTTACACGGTATTTTTTTTTTTTTTTAGTGTTTTATTTATTTATTCATGAGAGTCACAGAGAGAGAGAGGCAGAGGGAGAAGCAGGCTCCCCGCCTAGCAGGGAGCCTGATGCGGGACTCGATCCCAAGACCCTGGGTTCATGACCTGAGCCGAAGGCAGACACTTAACCATCTGAGCCACCCAGGCGCCCCTACACGGTATTTTTAAAGCAGTGTAAACACTGGACAGGGGCTCAGTATTATTTCAGGAGATGCTGCTCCCCCCAAAAAGTACATTAGTCTAAAACTTAATTCCAAACAGTGAGTCCACATTTTGTCAAACCCATTCTGAGACGGTGTACCTGGAGTGCACAGGACAAGGATGGATGACGGCCCCTAGCCCTGAGAACCAGCTTGCCACCCAGGCTGCCCCGGCCCCCTGCCTCAGGGAAGTGTCTTCCTCCACCAAAGCCCAGCTGTCCAGGCCACGAGGTCTCCTGCCGGCTCCACTGCCCCACGAACCAGAGCCTTCAGCATGGGGGCTTCTGACAGCCACATGCCTCTGCCAGGAGCACCTCACCTTGTCAAACCCCGTACTCTGCCCCTGGAGCTGACACAGTGACACACAAGGGAAAAGGCCATTCTCCCGAACGTCACCCACTGGAGAGCCTCACAGTTCCAGGAACAAAGGAAACTCCAGCAAACGGACACTGAGACATTCCATTCATGTGGACGCAGAAGCCAAATGTGCAAATGCAAGTGCTTGCAACCTGATTCCCCAGGAAGGATAAAGTGATTTCATCTATGTGAAGGCAAAGTGTCAGTGAACAAACTGACAAGTGACCGTTAAACCTCACTGTCTTCACGTCAAAAATAATCATCAGTAAGACGGGTCTCTGCCTAGGTGCTGCAGAACACGGAAGGCACTATGTGAGCCAAGACGGTGTCCTCCCTCCGCTGACGACGCCCCAACAGGAGCAGGGGAAACGGGAAACAGCGTCCGTGGATGCTGCTGGGCCATCCCCTCACCACGCCAACCAAGCAAGCTGGCTTCCACGTCCAACTAGGGCCCTGCTCCGTGCTGACGCCGGCCTATAGACAAAAAGAGCCTGTCCCCCGTGCCAAGCACACGGGCTTCTGGAAATGTTACCAGAATCTTCTGGAGGATGAAAGATGGCAGTTCAAACTCCTCTTTTTTTTCTTTTTAAAGATTTTATTTATTTATTTGAGAGAGAGAGAATGAGAGAGAGAGCACATGAGAGGGAGGAGGGTCAGAGGGAGAAGCAGGCTCCTCGCCAAGCAGGGAGCCCGATGCGGGACTCGATCCCGGGACTCCAGGATCATGACCTGAGCCGAAGGCAGTCGCTTAACCAACTGAGCCACCCAGGCGCCCATCAGTTCAAACTCCTATAGTATTATTTCAGGAGATGCTGCTCCCCCCAAAAAGTACACTAGTCTAAAAATTAACTTTCCTTAGCCTCCATCTCCTTATCACTCTTGAAAGTAATGGTTTAAATTTCTCTGGTAATGTGGGAAATTATCCAGAAATTTTACTCCAATGAAGCACTTCAAAATTTTACAAGGCATTTTCTGACCTGTTTACAACTGATTCGTCCCTAGATGCCCTGTGAGTGACAGGTGCGCGCCCATCTCCAGAGCAAGAAGTCAAGCAAGGACAAGAACCACAGCCTGAGTAACGGTGACCAACAAAGAGATGAAAAATCCTTGCCGTGGAAGTGGGGGACCCGTCCCAGCGGGAGAGGGGACCAGGGCTTCCGCCATCGCCATCTGTGGTCTGGCGGGAGACGGATGGGCAGTGGCTCCACGAGGCAAGAGGACAGGACCGCCAGAGACACTCAGGCGCCCGTCCCGCACGGGCTCGTGGGGCTGACCTGCCGGTTCAGGCCTGCTCCCCTTGGACGGACTCAGCCCTAACTCACTTCCAACCTGGGAGCAAGAACCCAGGCTGGCCTCCAGCTTCTCACCAGCGACAATGAATCATGTCTTTTAAGTGGGAAACAAGTTGAAACACCTTCTCACATAAATATTTGAGAAATTCACCTTTTGACCATTCAGAAAGCATGTATTTATTTTACTAAAATAGCTTGGTCAGTTTGGGCATCTGACACAACAGAAAGACTCTACTGGCCTTATTTAAAAACTACCAGATTGTAAGAAAAATAAACTTACCTTCTATTCCAATTATTTAAACCTTCAGTGAAATTAACTAGCACTTCTGAAAACCTTAAGAAAGGCCCTTCAGCAGTAACTTGAGTTTTCTTACCCTGGAAACCCTTTCGTACAACTACCCGTTCTGAGGGTCTATTTCAGCGCCGGGAAGATGATAGGAGCAGGGGAGAGCAGCAAGACGGCAGCGGCAGGCAGGCGACGGTAAACAGAGAAGGGTCACCGGCGTCCTACGCCCCCTCAGCACTCGCTGGCGCACACGGAGGCAAATGTGCCCGAGACCACAACGCGCAATCCCTCGGACAGCGGCAGGCCCGGGGCCCAGGCTCGCGCAAACCTCTCTTCCCAGACAGCACGGACTCAGCACCAACCATGCGCCACGACTTCACAGGCCGAACTGCAGCTCGGGGGCTCCCTGCTCAGCCGCTCCGTCCAGGGGCGTCACGACTCTCGCCGCTGCCGCACATACCTGTGCGTGACCTCGGAGTGGCAAGGGGGACAGTCTAGCAGGTTGGCAGCCACTCCAGATGCCGTGTCGCTCCAACCAAGCCTAACTCACCATCTCGCCTCTTTCCAAAGATGACAAGGCTTTGCCCGTGGGGTCCTACCCACCAGCCACCAGAAATGTCTCAGCCACGGCATCCCGTGTCCGTAGCTCCGAGGGAGGGAAGGGCTCCCTGGAACGTGCTGCTCAGACAGGCGTGTGGGTCCCACTCTGCTCCCAGGGGCCTCACACAGCCACTGCGCCGCCCATCACAGCGTGTCTCTGCTGGCTGGTGCTGACATTCCACGTACTCAGCTCTCCACAGTCGTGAGAGGTGGCAGGGAACAAACCGAAAGAAGCCAACACTCTCTGACCCACTAGGGCTCTAGGCTGGTTCAAAGACTCGGAACACGGTGCCAGGTCCACAACACAGCAAACTTCACAGTCAAGCTCGTTCGAGGGCGGCTTCCGCCATCTCCGGGCAAGTCTTCAGAGAACAGATTCACGGGCATGACCAGTGTCGGGCTGTATTTTCCAACTATACCAAAAATTAACTTTCATCTGGCTTCTGTAAAAGCTGCCCAAACTGTTGATCAATTTCAAAAGCAATATACTGCATAAAATGGAAGAAATGGCTCCCAACAGGAATGGTATTGCAGGGTAAATCCCTACAGAATTCACAGAGCGGGCAAACGTGGGCCAGCCCCTAGCAGCCTTCAGGCCGCATTACCTTACATGTGCATCGTGACTCAGTGTCTCTAGGCCCAGGACAAGGACTGACTACACCCGCAGATAATGAATTTCTTCCACCTGAAGCAAGGAATAGGAATTCTGTGTGTAGGAGTGCCTGGGTGGCTCAGTCGGTCGAGCATCCAACTCGGTTTTGGCTCAGGTCATGATCTCAGGGTTGTGAGATCGAGCCCCGCATCGGGCTCCACGCTCAGCAAAGAATCTGCTTGAGTTTCTTTCTCCCTCTGCCTCTGCCCCTTCCCCTGCCCCCCACCCCCCGCATGTGTCTGTGTATGCCCACACACGCGTGCACTCTCTCTCTCTTAAATAAATAAAATCTTAAAAAAAAAAAGAATTCTGTGTATAACACATGGAACCGTTTTTTTTTAAAGATTTTATTTATTTATTAGAGAGAGAGAGAGAGAGAGCGCGTGCACGCGCACAAGCAGGCGGAGCAGCAGAGGCAGAGGGAGAAGCAGGCTCCCCGCTGAGCAGGGAGCCCGACGCGGGGCTTGATCCCAGGACCCTGGGACCGTGACCTGAGCCGAAGGCAGACGCTTCACTGATAGAGCCCCCCAGGCGCCCCTATATATGGAACAGTTGATCGTTGTGCTACCTAGAATTATCTGTCCTGTAAAAGAATCGTGTGCCAGGATACTCCAGGATCCTGGAGCCTATTCTGACAAAAAAAGAAAGCAACACTTGTCACAACTTGTCAGCTGTGGCCATCTGCTAAACTTCTATGAACAGCACATACAGATGTCTCAAAAGAATCTTCATCCCCACCACGAGTCAGTGGATATTTAATGAACACTTGGCGTGAGAAGAGGGGCCCGAAAGATCTAAGGAGAAGGGATAGCCACAGCAGGCCCCAAACAGTGCAAACAGCCACACGCACAGAGGACGGCAGTGGGTGCCAGGCGGCCCCAACAGGTCATCCTTCCTGCAAAACCAGGGGTTCTATGATCATGTGAAACCGAATTGGAGAATTTCAAATCTGTGAAATTGACATTCCACAAACTACAAATTACAGAGATTTCAATTTAGAAATGGTACATTCTACCATTTTCTTTCAAAATGCTTTTATGGAATGGACGATTTTGGGGGGTTTTTTTGTTGTTGAGTGGGAAGTCAACAATTCTATTATAAAAATTTTTACCCCAGACACTCAAACCTTTCTTAAAGTGAAAAAAAGATTCTACTCGAGCATCCCTGAAGCAGTCTGTGTGTCGGCCATGAGCCCAAGTTCCCCGTGAGAGGTGGGAGACAGACACTACAGTCTCACGGTGTCTGGACCCCACGATCCCATCCTGCCCCAGTCACCCCCTACCCTTCTGCACGTCTGACAGCGGTGGGGGCTGCAGTTTAACTTGGGTGCACATTCTTCTGCTTCTACGTTTCTCTGCTATCCAAGCTCAGCAGCAGGCCCGTCCCCAGAGCCTCCAGATGAAAGCCTAGCACAGGCAACGCCCTGACGTGGGCTCTGTGAGACCCTGGGCAGCAGCCTGTGCCCTCAGGGCTGATGCCACAGACGGGGCCGTGCCCCCACGTGTCCCAACACACACCCCGGCACGGCACCCGAGCTGAAGCCTTAAAAAGGACCAAGCAGAAAAAGCTGCCAGGAAGCCTCTGGGCATTTGGTGCACCCTGGGCTCTGAAGCTCCAGGACCATGCTGTCCACTCTTGCTTTCAGAGGCTCTGGGGCCTGGTCACAGTCACAGAAGTTACCTTAGGAAATGTGGGTGATCAGCAGGAATACATGGAGTTTCTTCCAAAATGGCATTAGATCCGTGTCCGGGCCCATCGCTGCACTGCGCTGCCCAGCTCCGACATCACCCAGAGACTTTTATAACCTGAGTGCCAACCACCCCCTCCAGAGGCTCCAGGAGCCCAGTGCTCATGCCTCTCCTCTGGCCCTCACTCTGCGGGGCATCCAGCTCCCTGCGTCCCCCTCCTAAACCAGACCATTCCGGGAGCAAACATCATTAGCTTCTCGAGTCAAAGGATAAGGCCAGGAAGAAGTTGTGAACTTCTTCTCCATGGCCCGCGGAGAGGGGGCGGCAAGGACACGGGGGCCCATGGGCCAGGGGAACGAGGGGCTCTGACTGTGCTCACGGAGGGCAGCCCTTGGAACGAGCTGACCACAACTTTCCAAAACAGGCCCTGCCAGGCTGGCCACCCCCGGCCCCGGATCACACAGGACTCTTACAACCTGGTACATTCTGACTGTGCCCCTTACTCACGCGTGTCGCCTGAAATGAGTGTGGACAACACTCGACCCCCAGCCCGACTTAAAAAACGAGATGGCCCACCTTTCTGGGATTAGACACAGTTAGCTGTGTACCCGCAGCCCAAACAACCATGCTCATTTGGGAGTGAGGTGACACCTGTAAGCTATGAACAGATTGATAATTTGGGGTTTTTAAAAGGGCAATTCAAGAGGGTTGAGTTACATATAGGATCATAAGGAAAAGGGAAAAAACAAACGGTCTCTGGTACTGGAGCCAAGTCTTTTCCCCGCAACTCTAAGCACATCCCACAGAAACCACGTGAGCCCACCACCGACCGGGGGCAAGGCCACTGACTCAGGCCGGGCCGCCCTCCTTAGCGCGAGTCATCACGACCTCAACCGTGACTACAGCAAGAGGCCAAGGACATCCTCCTTGGGAAGCACGGGGCACAGACAGGGTGTCCGTCATCCGTGTCACACGCTGCCCCTTCCAGAACCCCATACCCGGCATCGCCTCGCAGACCGTCTCCCCTGACCTGTCATGTTCTTCCATCAGCCTGTCTTCATCAACTTGGTTTTTACTGGGCACTAACCTGTCTGTAACCCCACTCTTTTCAGGAGCCCATTTATGATCACCAATAAAATGCTTTTTAATGATATGACAACATGAAGAATTTATGTTAGGGACGCCTGGGTGGCCCAGTCAGTGAAGCGTCTGCCTTCAGCTCAGGTCGTGATCCCAGGGTCCTGGGATGGAGCCCTGCATCGGGCTCCCTGCTCAGCGGGGAGTGTGCTTGAGATTCTCTCTCCCTCTGCCCCTCCCCTCCCCCCACCACGTGCCCACTTGCTCTCTCTTGAAAAAAATTAAAAAATAAAGATATGGTGCCTTGCAGTAAATAATGGGACTCCAAACTGATATACACCAACACATCAATTCATGCAAACCATTTGGAATTCTTAAGAAATACCACTTTGAAACCTGTGGTTTTTAAAACTGCAGACACTTAAATACTTTTCTAAGAGCAATCTGTCTCCTCACAGCTCTGGGCCGTTATCAGGAACTCAGCAACTCCACGCAACGCCGAGCCCACAGCCCTGTAGAGGTCTGCATGTTAACAGAGCCTCTCTAATATGAACTAGCTGACCAGACAGTCTCTCCAGCTGAGCCCGTCATGGGGAGGCCATGGCAGGGAAGGTGCTCACCCATCTCAGAGAAGGTTTTAACACGAGACGCCGCTACAGGTCGATGGTAAACCTGATACAGACACACTGATGGTGAGCTTTCTCCCCAGCACGTCCATACGTGGCAGCCACTTCAGGAGGACCCCATCCGCCTCCGTGCCCTCGGGCGCCAACCACGGTCAGAAGTCAGACTGCTGGGGGAGCCCCTCCCGGGGCAGAGTCAGCAGAAAGCACACATCCATCACAGCATGCTTTCTCCTAATGCAACGGTCAAGCAGGATGGTCCTCAATTATGATCTCTTCTTCAAAGTAAAGTAAAATTCAGTAACAGAAAAATTTCTCTAGTTTGCCCCAATCCTTTTTTTTAAGGTTTTATTTATTTATTTGAGAGAGAGAGAGAGAGAGAGCACATGAGCAGGGGCAGAGGGAGAGGGAGACGCAGGCTACCCACTGAGCAGGGAGCCCGACGTGGGGCTCAATCCCAGGACCCCGGGACCATGACCTAAGCCACCCACGTTCTGCACATTTGTCCCAATCCTAACAACAGGTACTGTCCATCAGTCATGTCCAACGGACACAATCCCCTAGAGAGTAATGCTTCCCACAAAGTGTGTCGGCTCGTCAAGAACTCAAACTCAGATAAAAAGAAAATCTGTATTTTTTCTCCCAGATATTATAAGCTCGAAGTTTGATCTCTTTTTCTGTGTTCATTTAGCAGCATTCTGCAGTTTCCCCAAATGAAATATTTTTCACATTAATCACATCAAAGACACTTAAAAAGATGAAACATTTTGTTTTTAAGATAACCCGAGAAACTCCCAGAATCATCCAGTACTGAGCTCCTCAGTGGGTGCAGTTTAAACCAAACAAACATCAGGCCTTAAGTGGCTGGCCAGACCCGCTGGATATCGACCCAGAATCCACGGGGACAGACAGAGCAATCAGTTCTCTGCAATCGCTGCAAGCACCATCTCTACCATGGACGTTAAATACCCAATAGCTGGGACTGGGGCATCCCTCTCGTCCTCAAATTTAATGTGTAAAAAAATGAAGCGATTCCACTCCCGGGTGCCTACCAAGAGGAACGAAAACACAGGTTCTCACCAACCCCTGGACAGGCACGATCATCACAGTGAGAAACTGGAAGCACCCCAAGTGTCCACCAACAGAGGAACATGGTCCATCCACACGATGGAGCAGGACCCGGCGATGGAAGGGGTGAAGGGCTGGCACTCTCTCCACGCCCCCCCATGCGGGAAGTGCCTGCAACAGGTCATTCCAGAGACGGAAAGTGGATCAGTGGTTCCCAGGGACAATGGGCAGTGACTCTGGTGGGGCTTCTTTCCAGGGTGACAGAATGTTCTAGAATCAGACCAGATGACGTCTACACAACTGTGCGAACATACTGAACACCACTGAACGGTATGCTTTACAATGGTCAACCTTAGGGTATTTAAATTAGATCTCAGTTTTAAAGAAAGGCTGTGCCTAAGCTCTGTTTCTCTCCCCGCTCCTGCTCTGCTGTCCCCATTCTAGCAAATTATGTCAGACGTGAGCAAAACTTTGAGAAAAACACTGTTTTCCATGTTTCAGATATGGTAACTGGTCTAACAGGAAAATCTTTGCTCAGTAAATCTACATCATTGTCTTTAGGAATCTAAACAGCTCTTTTAGTAAAAATCAACAACTCAGACCCAAAACCAGAAAACCTTAGAAGTTTACTAGAAAACGAAACCCAGGCTTTCGAAGTCAGTACCACAGCACTGAACACCTCTGTCCCCCCTCCTCCCGACGCTGTAGAAAGCCACGTGGGAAGCCTAAGTTGGCCCGTAAAGGCAGGACAAAGGTGCCAGGCACGTGAGGCCGGCTGTGTGGAGCAGGGCCAGTTGAGAGCAGACATCAGACCCTGGCAGGAGACGCAGGGGGACGGGAAGCCAGGTATGGGTGAAACAGCCTCACGTCCAAGCACGGCCAAGCGGCTCCCTCTGCCTCTCGGGGGAGGCGAAACAATCCCCCCTGAGCACCTACGTCTGGCCCTTGGCAGAGACGTGGAGACACCCCTGGCCGAAGGCGGTGACCGGCTACCGGCTATGAGAGCACAACAGTCTGTCGTCAGAAGGCCTCCGGAATATGACTGACGTGCATGGACGTGGAAGGTCCCCGTGCCGCAGGGGAGGAAAGCTCCGGAAATCACACAGTGCCTACGTTCACACAGAAAAAGCCTGCAGGATTGACAGAGATCTCTGGACATGAAATGCCATGTTGTTCTCACTTTCTTCTATCACTTTTTAAAAACAGTAAATGGGGGTGCCTGGGTGGCTCAGTCATTAAGCGTCTGCCTTTGGCTCAGGTCATGGTCTCAGGGTCCTGGGATCGAGCCCTGACATCGGGCTCCCTGCTCTGCGGGAAGCCTGCTTCTCCCTCTCCCACTCCCCCTGCTTGTGTTCCCTCTCTCGCTGCGTCTCTCTCTGTCAAATAAATAAATAAAACCTTGGGGAAAAAAAAAAGTCTTTAAAAAATAAAATAAAAATAAAAACAGTAAACATCTGCAGATCTTCCTCAACTTAGGATGGGGTTATGTCCCAAGAAACCTATCATAGCTTGAAAAATGTTCAGTCAAAAATTCATTTAATACCCCTAACCTACCAAGCATCTCACATGAGCCCGGCCCACCCTAGACGTGCTCAGAACATCCACGTTAGCCTACAGTTGGGCAAAATCACCTCACACAAGAAACACCGTGTGAGACAGCTCACGGAACGTACTGAATCCTGCGCTGAAAGCGACAAACAGGACGGCTGTGCGGGGGCTGCAGCTAGGTGGTTGGGGTGGCGGCTGCTGGGAGCCCTGCCCCCCATCGTGAGGATCAGACTGCACACCACCAGCCCCGGGACGAGATCCAAATTCAAAATTCGAAGCACGTTTCGACCGAGCATGGATCACTTAGGCACCACTGCGGAAGTTGACAAACCATGAAGTTGAACCATCAGAAGGCGGGGACCGTCTCGCTTTCCTAAGAAGTAGAAAAACAAGACAAAACACAAAACGGTACCTACTGCCATTCAGGCAAAGGAAAGAAGCTTTGCAGGCGCACCTTCCGAGTTGAGGGTGATGAGGGTGACGTTGTTGCCAATGTTCTGACTTCCTGACTGTCCACAGTTGGAAACGGAGTCGCTGGCCTCGGACCCGCTCTCCCCGTCCTCGTTGTGGCTGTCCTCTTGACCCGGCACCTTCACCACAATGGTGTTCTGCCGTCGCCCGGGCACCGCGCTGAGCGGGAGACAAAAACACCAGCCAATGTTGTGAGAGCACCACGACGGACACGCAGAGACTAGCGCTGAGGCACTGCCATGTTCTTCTCTCTCCTTCATTTATCAGAGAAGCTAACTGTGCCCGGAGCGGCAGCTCACAAGGCTGCCCACACAGCTCTCTCTACTAAGATTGACAGCAACTGAACAGCCCGAAAGTCTGGGGTTGAAAGAAACCGTATGAAATTGAGAAATTTACAAACATGTTTATATCGCAAAAGAAGTAAAATCACAACCCACTGGGACTCAAGGCCTAGAACGCAGCTCTCTGATCACAGAGGTGATCCTGCAAACTTGTGGACATTTGAGTAACTTCCGAGGCTATGTCACAGGAAAGACCGGATTAAGAGGAAGTGGGAAGCGAGCCTGGAGACTCCCACTGATCCCATCCAGTCCACACTGTTAGACCTTCTGGAAGCGAGTCAGCTTTGTCAATGGCAGTTATCACTCCTAACTCTTCCCGCCGACAAAAAACACTGAAGTGGGTCTAAAAAGCCAGCCAAGAATTTCCTGGGGGATGTTCTCACCACTCTAAGGGATCCTGACGTGGAGCAGTAAGACCCTGCCAGAGAAACAACACACAAGCCACCAGCTCCAAAAAGGGCTCAAAACATCTGTGTGTATTACCTGGAGACATGCTACCTGGGACTTCCACGGCCCTCTCAACATCCCTTCACAGGGCCTGGTAGGCATGGGGAAAGGGGAAGAAACGCACTTTCCCTGTTTACAGAGACAAAACGCGCTTCCAACCCCGGCCGTGCCGCGGGGAGGGGGCTCCACCTTCTGAACTTGATTCCACAGCAGCCTGCCCAAGCTGACCTCGCTCCTGAATGCTCAGAGTCTGACACTGACCTCCAGCCGAGCCCTGCCTCGCCTCCACGGGCCAGATCTCCTCAGACAGCCTCTCCCCCCACACCTGACGCAGCAGGCCGTGCGCGAGGCACAGCGGGCCCCCTCAAGACCGGGCTAGGACAATAAAGGAGACAGGACACAGCTGGGGGAGGAACGCTCTGCAGAAAGGACTCAGAGAAAAGGCAAAACAGAACTACTCTGTGGACACACTGAAGGAAACAAGAGGCCAGAGAGCCCGCTCCCGCACGTTCCCAGGAAAAGCTGAGCCCAGACCGCCGGGCAGGGCCGCCTGCAGCGGACCTCACCATCACACGCTGCCTTTATGCTCTCCTATTTCTGACCAAGGTTACATTTACCGTGTCTCCAAAGAAAAAGGTGGGAGAAAAACACCACCACCTTGAAATGCCCTCATCACTCAGCAAAGTTAAAAACGCCTGTCTGTTGACTTGACATGCTGCTACAGAGACAGACAGACGTGAGTATGGGGTGGTCAGGGAGGAGGACACGAGCCCCAGTGGCTACTGTGACAAGCTCCAGCTGTCTCCCCCTAAAGCACGTGGGCACCGGAAGTTCCAAGTGCCTCTCCCCTTGACGTGTCACCTTCTCCAGTTAGCACGTCGGGACGCGGGCCTGCAGCGCCGCTCGGCCCTCCCCTACCACAAACAACTGCGGGCAACGTTGACTGGTCCTCGAGGGGACTCATCACGGTGGCAGTGGTAGTGAAAGGTGGGGTTGGTGTTGTGGCTACTGACTTGCTAATGATATTTTCCAGGGAATCCGGTGCCCTGCTGCTCAAGGGGTCGTCCATCTTGGCTACAATGGCGTTCTGCCGATCATTGTTGAGTATTACTGTAGTCTGGGGGACGACGCTAGGGAACAAAAGAATCACAAAGAAAAAGAAGACCTTAAAACAACAACATTCATTTTAAGAGTACATAAGAGTAATTTAATACAGTCCGCTCCCCATGACCCGCACTAAGGAAGGGGAGGTGGCCCCAAGCAGAAGTCACGTGTAAAGTTAATTGACAGTTTACACTGGGCAAAGAATAAACCGGAGGTGTTTTTGTTTCTTTCTTTTTTTCTTTTTAGGAGAGAGTTTACCTTTCCTCACTGCTGGTATTCTCAGCTGAGTTGAGGTAGGAATGTTTACACCTTTACCCAGAAAGGAGCGAGAGGTCATGGGGTGTTACGCAGTTAGTAAGGTTTCTGAAGTCCTATGTCTGCATGAAACACAGCTTCATATTTGTACTCATTCCATCCCAAAGAATTCCTACATGGCAAATCGAGGCTTTCATAAGCACCGTACTTGTCAACAGCATTCCACAAGGTTGGCTCTGGAAGGAAAGGGGCAAAACCACACAACGCGTACCACCTGCGGCTTCTACCAGGGGAGTGCAGGAACCACAAGAAAGGGCCTCGGCTCTTCGCTTTGAAGGCAAAGGATCATACAACAGACAGAGCCCCTACCCGCCCTGGGCAGGTGGCACCCTGCCTGGGGACCCTCCGACAGGGGACCCTCCGAGAGGCAGCCCGTGTGCTTCAACAAGCAGCAGCCGACAGCTTATGTCAGGGCACGTGCTCCCAGACTGCGCGGTCACTCAGCGTCTGGCCGCTGGTGCCGTGGTCCCGGCAAGTCTGTGCACGCTTTGCAGGAGGTGGCAGCGGAGCACCGGAAATGCACGGTAGAACTGCCCACAAAGAGGTCATTCTTGAGTTTCACAACTCGGGGGGGCGGGTAGGGAGGAGCGGGACAGTGCTTTCATGTGAGAAGACTTCACGTCACCAAAAGACGGAGGAAGATGTAGCCCGGTGTCACCACTGTAAAAGGCCCCCTCCCAAAATCAGGGGCACAAACAGCGCCGTTACGTGCCCAAGGAACTCACAGGACCACGAGGCGTTTTTCCAAAATAAAAGCATAATCAACGGCATTTCATTCAAAAGCATTATTTTTTTCAGTGATTCTACTTGTTCTTTGTTGACACCTAAAGTAAGCCGGCAAATCCTCACAGCCTACCCCTAGGGCAGGCGTCATAGGAACCCAGGTCGTGACCCTCGACTTGGGACCATGGGCACACGCAGGCTTTCAAGATTTCAGCTTCTCTCGCATCCAGAACAGGAGATTAATGGTTCCTATGCACTTGCTCTTTCCCTGAAGCATATTCCGTGGAGCCCTGCTCTCCCGCAGGATCCCACACACGTGCCTCTCCAGCCCTCTCCTTCCATGAGCAACTAACTAGGACGACTCGGGGGCTAACAACAGTTCCCGAGTGGGAATCCACCATGGGCGGCAGCATATGAAAGGTTCTCAGAAGTCCTGAAGGGAACAGATTAAAATTTATTCAGGCACCATCTGGCAAAGCTGTTTGACTAAATAGACCTTTTCCCCCTAACAGTTCTTGTTAAGGGCAAGGAAATAATGTTCTGCAGCAACCAGCTTCAAGGTAAATGAGTAGCCCTCGGGGTCCCCCATGGCGTCCAGGAGGTCCCTGGACGCGGACAGCTCTCCGCAACGCCATGTCCAAATCCTCACCTCGCAGAATGTACTCTTTCCTAAAAAGGTTTCACTTTGAGAGAGCACCCTGGTCAATGTGTTTACTCCCTCTCACAAAGCCTTTTCCCACCTTAAAATAAAACGAGCTGTCCCTGCAACTACAGAGACAGGCGCCGTCCATCCGGGACGGAAGCCCCCCAGGAGAGCACGGGGCCCCTCGGAGACAGCAGGCTGCATGCGAGAAAGCCCATGCCTCTGCTGCTCACCGAAACACCCCAGGGCGCTACCAGCTTACTGGTGCTGCTTCCAACAAAACTGACAGACCAACTCGGTACCTTTTCAGCCCAGAGATCATCAAAAACCATCATTGACGAGAGCTTACAAAGACCTTAGACACAACCTGAGGAGCTGAGAGGCACCTCTCCTCCCACGTAGTTATTTATGTGAACCCAGTTTCTCAGCACTTACAACTTTAAAAACTACCACTGGAAGTAGGACCAAGGCTGAACCTTGTCTCACTTTAAGTGCTAATTCATAATCATCTGCGGATTCAAGAATTAACCAAAACTAAAGCCCCATCCATCTCAAGAATGCATTCTTAAGACTGGATTATTAAGAATTAGTTACAGGAGTAACACACATATGCTGTTTTGTTCAACTGTGTACTAATAACTGTCACGAGAACTGAATCCAAAACACCCTTTTTAATGCTTGGGGCCTCATGGCTACAGGAAATACATTTTTCAGCTTCAGTTTCTCTCTCTGTTCCTGTTACACAGAAGCAGGTCACAGCCGGTGGACACGGCAAACTTCAGGGAACTTTCAAAAAGCAGAGGAATAAGATGAAATTCAACCGTGGAAAGCTCATTCGTGGGTGCTTGTACAGACAATGGTATTCAGATTATAAAGCAAACACCCGAGAAAGCGATGAATCAACGTTCTAATATGCCAGAAACCACACCCTTTCGACTAATGCAATGCATTTATATCAACCTCAAACTGTATAAGAGACTATTTCATTTTTCAAAAAGTAAGGAACATCTATATCACACTAATAAGATTGAAATGGTCTAGGGTTAATATGGGAAAATTGCCACAATAATATAAGTGTCTTGCCTAGGCTGAATTACACTCTCCAGTTATTCAATCACACTGATCTACATGTGCTATGAAGCGATTCTGCAGATGTGATTAAAAGTCCTAACTGGCGGACCTTAAGTTAACCAAAAGGGAGATTATCCTGGGTGGGCCTGGCCTGATCAGGTGAGGGGTGGAGGTTTTCTTCCTGGTCTTGGACATGCCAGGGGGCTCCTGCTAGCTGATCCTGATCTCCGCCTCCTCCTGCCGACCTGCCCTAGACTTCAATGTGCTTGGCTGCCCCCACAACTGTGTGAGCCAGCTCCAGTACAAATCCTTAGAGGGTCTACTGTCCCTCGCTCGCTCTGCCGTGCCTCCTCCCCCCCTCGTTCTCTCTCACGCACACACACTACTGGTTCTGCTTTCAGACAATTACAGAAGTAATAAAAGTACTATACACAGTCCCATGTCCCCGGTGGTGACATCCTATAAAGCCTGCGGTATAGTATGGAAAGCGGAACACTTCCGTGAATGAGACGACAGTCCTTACTCGGATTTCACGGGCTCCGCATGCACTGCTGTCGGGGGGGTCGGGGGGGGGGGCCGGGCGGATCAACCCCATGCGCAAACCCATGTCCCCGCGCCACCACTGCTGAGGAGCAGCCTCGTGCTGCCCCTTCAGACATGGCCACCCTCCCAGCTCATCCCTGTCCCCCAGCAACCGCTAACCTGCTCTCCACCAATATGGTTCTTACACTTGGGCAACGTTAGAGACGTGATGACCTTGGAGACTGGCTTTCTGGGCTCGGCGGAATCCCCGAGGTCAGTCCCCTCTGGGTCACTGCTGAGGACATTCCCACGGCACAGGGGGACTCGCAGGTGTGGGTAATTACAAACAACGCTGCCACGGACATTCATGTGGAGCTTGTGAACATATGTTTTCATTTCTCTGGGCTAAATGCCCAAGAACGGGACTGCTGGGCCATATGGTACGTCCATGTGTAGCCTTACACACTCCTGCCAGACTCTTCCAGAGCGGCTGCCCCATTCTCCATCCCCACCAGCAGCACAGGAGAGGTGCAGTTTCTCCACATCCTCACCAGCGCCCGGTGGTGGTGCTGTTTCTATGTCGCCATTCTGACCGACGTGGAGTGGCCCTCGCCGTGGTCTGGACTTGCCTTACCCTGATGACTAATGATCTTGTGCTCATTCGCCATCCATATCTCCCCTTGGGCAACATCTCTATTTGTGTTTCCTACCCACTTGCTAGCGGGGCTGCTTTTCTGCAGGTGAGCGCACTCTCCGTCACAGTCGGGCGTACGCTGTGCGAGCCTCCCCACCCGCCTGCAGCCTGTCCCTCCATCGTCCCCACGGGTTTCTCGAGGAGCCTAAGTTCATCATTTTCGTCATGTCCAACTCATCACTATTTTCACAGGCGCTGCTTTCGGTATCGAGTCTAAGAGGTCTGAGCCAGGCCTTAGGTCTCAAAGATTTTCTCCTACAGCTTCATCTGCAGGTCTCACGGCTTTACACTGAAATCTGTCCTCCACAGGAAATTAATTTCTCTTCCAGGGATGACATGACCCCAGGCTCCGTCCTCTCATTCTGCCTGCAGATGTCCCGGTGCCCTGGCTCCCTGTGTTAAAAGGATGTCCTTCCCCCTCTGACTGGTCTTTGCACCCCTGTCAAAGCTCAGCAGGCCTATTGCTAGGCTCTCTGTTATGTTCCACTCATCAATTTCTCTCTCCCTCCCTCATTTTGTTTTCTAAAAGTTATGTGCTCGATTAATTCTTTAGCAACCTTAAATCAGTTTCTGTACCCTTACCTCTATGTCTGTCGCTTTGCTTTTTAAGTTCCTATTAAATAAAAACCAAAATACTGGGGCGCCTGGGCGGCTCAGTCGGCTAAACGTCTTTTCTCCTGCTTCTCCCTCTACCTCTCTCTCTCTCTCTCTCATGAATAAATAAATAAATAAAATCTTAAAAAATAAATAAATAAAAGATTTTATTTGTTTGAGAGAGAGACAGAGATAGTGAGAGAGCACACAAGCAGGGATGAGAGAGAGGGAAGCAAACTTCCTGCTGAGCAGGGAGCCCAACATAGGACTCCATCCCAGGACCCTGAGATCATGACCCGAGCCAAAGGCAGACACTTTGACCAACTGAGCCACCCAGGTGCCCCTAAATAAATAAAATCTTAAAAAAAAAAAAAATTAAGGAAAAGGGGAAAAACTGGGCTCACAGACTGTCCTGTTTCAATTCTAAGATTATGCTAATTACCCAAGTTGGATACGCTTACCTCAAAATGGTATCATTCAGAAATAAAAGATACCCTGTGAAGTGGCCCAGTGACCTGTGACCAGGGGGCAAAAGGGCCACTCGCGCCTGTGGACAGTGACTGAGTGCAAGGCCCCCGGCGACTACCCCAGGGGCAGTCACAGTAGGCAGCACCACCCCCAGGGCCCCATGTGGAAGGACACCCTCACTCCTTGAAGCGTGAGGGGGCACCACAGTGCCTTCCCCATGGAGACTGGCTGATAAAGTCACCTGCCCAAGGCCATAGGGGCCAAGTGAGACTGGAGCCCAGAGCCCTCCAATGACATCCTAACCAAAACCAACGAAGCAATAGTTCACAACCCACTACTTTTTCAACATCAGAATTCCCTGGGGAATCTAGGACCACCCCCAGAGAGCCCAAGGGTTTTGTTTTTTTTAACCATTTTCCCAGGAATTCTGCCGGGTGCCCCTGCTTTCCAACAACAACAACAAAATCACACACACACTCAACCCTGTGTGAGAGGCACAGGTCTGCCCCGTTCGCTGTCTCCCCACAGCACTCATCTAGTCCATGGCTCACTGACTGCAGCTTAGCCTGTTAACATGGCAATCCCTTGCACAGGATCTCTTTGTGCATTTACTACCCAGGTGAATGCCCAGTACACAAGCCTGCGTGTCCAACACATGCATGAATTCAACAATAAGCCTCATGACTGAGGTCAGTCCTCTGGCTCTTGCCTCTAGATTCCTTGGTCTCAAGCTGCTGGTCCACACGCTCAAAGAAAACAGACCAAGAATCAAGAGCCAGAACACAAATCTAACAAGATGACACCCAAACGACAGCCCAGGGTGCTGTCATCCACTAAGGGTGACCTGTAATTCTGTGGGGTGAGGAGCCCAGCACAAGCCACGAGGCGTGGCTGATGTTAGACCCTCGGTGAACAAGAAGCCTTACTATGATTAATCTTTTCAACCTCACAGGGCTGTTGAGGATCAAAGAACACCACGTGCTTATATGCATGACCTCACGGACAGTAATCCTCATGTACTACTTCATTCCCCTTGTCCCGAGGAGACTGGTGCTTGGAAAGGGTAAGAACGTGCCCTGGGTCTCCCCACTCACGGGTGACAGAGCCCGTATTCAAAACCAAGTGCCTTTCATGCTCTTAGCCTCTTGTGAGTCAAGACCAGAAATGATCCAATGCCAATTACGGCTACCACTTATCCGTTCAGTGTTGGGTGTTTTAATTGTTTTATTTTGATGGATTTAAAACAAAACATCTTCACTTTTCAGCTTTCAGAGGTATCACGCAAACATCTTCCAAGCCATACTTAAAAAGTGGCCTTCAAGGTCTCTTCAGTTTCAGGAAATTGCTTTGTGACCGTGTTAGAATTACCTGTACCAGAATTTAAAACATTTACATTTCTGTCCCCTTTGCTCCTCAGTCACATAAAACAGGACTATCATTTGAATGTATGCCAAGGGGCTCTGTCGAAATCTATGCAAAAAAATTAACAAACCACAAAAATACAAGACCTAAAAAAAGTCTTCTCGAAAAATGTAGGATTTAAATTATTTTTCACAAGTTGGTGTTTTCCGCTTTTTATTACAAAAGGAAAACAGAGAAGCTGGTTTGGGCCAGAGAGCTTGAGGACCCACACCATGGTGGATGCAGGTGGGGACACCGGGAGGAGGAGGGGCAGGGGCGCCTGGAAAAAGGCAGGCCAACACCGGAGAGGAGCTCGGCATGTGGCGTGCAGACAGCCCAGCGAGAAACACATGCAGACCTCGGGCAAAGAGAAGACAAAATTACATCAAGTCAGCTGGACCCAGAGTTTTCAACAGTTATCCAGAAGAGCTTGATGTCAGATTTGCATCAGCTTAGAGAACTTGACAGAAACTCTAACTCTGAATTAGCTCAAGCCTCATACAGATTTCAGGGGCATATAACTGGATCCTGAATGGACACGTGCACACGGAGACACACAAAACTCAGGCTGTGTCCTAACAAAGAGAACCCCCTCAACAAGGATGGCAAGAGAGTTTCATGTTTGGAGCCCAGCTCCATCCAACGGAAACAGCACGCTGATTCAGGTTTGCAGCTATTGCGAGCTCAGAGGGGACGCGCTGCCATCAGCTAGCCCATCTGCCACAGAAATGGTGGGGTGGGGAGCGGACCTCCAACCCACCCCAAGAATTTCAGTGCACTGGGGTTACCCCAGGAGAACACCTCTTAAGCTCCCTTGCAGAATGGGGCGCCCCCGGAAGGCCAGGTTTATATGAGCAGCGTGGGTGGTCCTTCCTTGTTTCCAGATCCTAGGGACCAAGGAGAACATCCACCAGCACCAACTGCATTCACGCCACACTAACGTTCACCCAGGAAATAAGAAGCCAACTGCCAGCAAGTCTCATTAATCATCAACAGTGACAGGCCTATGGATGTTCGCTGAACCAACAACCATGGCTGGGGTGATGCAGATACCTGTCCTCAAACCACTGCAAGACAGAGAAGAAAGGCCACAACCATGGTCTGTGCTAAAACCTCCCCTTACGTGGGCAGGTGCTAAGAACATGACCATCCTAGGAGAAATGAACCTTCCAAAGACAAGTTTAAGTAACTTAAAAAGACCAAAGGAAACTCGTCTGAACATTGCTTCCCCAAAGAAGTCCTAAGTGCTCAGTGATGAGAGCCCTGCTCTGGGCATCGAAGAAACGCCCACCCCACCCCCACCCCGCCCTGCCAGAGTGTTCCCAGTCTGTCATCTGTACCAAGCCGAGCCTGACGGCAGGGACCTTGCCGTCAAGGGTGAAGCAAGCCCACAACTTCACACAACACTGGCTCATTTACAGTCCCTCCCTGCATGAGGCAGGCAGCCCAGGCAGGGCTTCTATTCACACAGTGATGCCCAGCTCTCTGTTTTGTGGCTGGGGGAGGAGCAGTCCTGCCAAAACATTTGAAAAATATCTGGAAACATTTCTGCCTCAGTCCCACCCACAGTGAAGTCTCACTGCACCCTATTCTGCTGACAGCTGATCCTTTTGCAAATTCAAAGTAACTTCATAAAGTACAATTGGGTAAATCTGATATAATACAAATTTTCTAAAGAAAAAAATCTCAATTAATGAAAGAGAGCTAGCAAAAATCTCAAATAATTCCACTTTCTCCTTGTAAGAAAACACATTTGCAGATGCTTCTGAAACCCCACAGACATGCGTTCCCTGAACACGTCCATTCTCCAGCAGCTTTCACGGCTGTCCTCCTGAAGAGCACACAGGAACCTGCGGCATCATGAAATACACCGAGTGCAGCGCACTGCTCACCAATCTCAGACTTCAGTGAGAGCACAAAGGGGCGGGGGGGGCTGGTAGCAGGGGAACAACCCTTCGTTACACAGTAAAACCAAACAACCCGAGGTCCTCCAGTCCAAGACAGAGGGGGCTAGTGTCCACCATGAACCCCTGCCTTCTCCGCACAGGGTGCCCTGGGAGCCACGACGCAGCCAGGCTCCAATCCCAGGTCCTCTTGGAAGCAAACAGAGCCCTGGACAAGTGCTCAGGCTGGGATGTAAACAGGAGAGAGGCCATGTTTTTAGAAACAGAATGCACCAGCCTGCGAATGTCAACCCACAGGGTCAGAGAATTCTTTATCGCAGCGGCTCATGCCCCCAACAAATACACCAAGCATTCAAATGAAACCCTCACTGAAATTTTGTTTTACAGGGCTCAGTTGTATTCCCTATAGGCTAGAGTCATAAAAACCAGGATCCAAAAAAACACTCTCAGGGATAAGAATAAATTAGCACTAAAATTTTATTTCCAAAAAAAGAAAATTATCTACAATATCTAATGAGATGAGCAAAACACAGTATAAAACCAACTCCCCCAAAATAACCAAGTGCCACAGAGAAATGGGGATAATTTAATGCAACAAGCTTCAACCACTAGCTGCTTAAGAGAGAAGATTCTGGAGCAGACAGGCTCTGGAGGGGTCGGGTTCTAACCCTGCACCCCCCCCCCCAAGAGAACAAAGCCCTCTGAATGCACGCTAACCCCTAAATCAGAAGAGTGCATGAGCTGGGAATGCATATTCTTGCTGCTGCTTCACAAGGAGCTACAGAAATGACCACCAAGGAAAAACTGAACGACATGGGGACCCCGGGTGGAGCAGGTGCTCTGTCACTGCGCGGGGGAGCACGGGGCTGCAGGTGACTCCACAGCGGGGACACACGACACCCAGACCCTGGTCTCTACAGCCATCTTCCAACAAAGGAGCAATGACGGACCCTAGCACTGGTGCAGGGGGCATCCTGCAGAGAGGGGGTGTCTGAGAATCTAAGGACAAAGGAGCCACCTGAGAGCACTCCCAGTGGCCAAAGCTGGAACATCTGAGCAACAAAATAAAGGGGTATTGGATTCTAACCCAAAGTACAAAATAAATATCCACGAGTCCACACTGATATAAATAAGTGGTTGACTAAATCAATAAAGGGGGAAGAGACAAGTTTCCCGTGCAGGAGAATAACAATATATCCAGGAGGTGGAGCATGACTCCCCACTCTTTGAGTCGGGGCTGAGCTCAGTGAGGTCCTTCCCAAGAGCACAGGATGGGAGGCGGCAGGGGGTGGAACTCGCCAGTGGAGAAATCTGACAATCTAACCTCAGCCCGGTGACCCAAGGCAACACCAACAGAGAGAAGTCCGGCGACGGTACGTACCCTGGATAAGATGGAACGAAAGTGGCACTTCACCTCTGCGGTCTGCCTCTTGAAATCCCACAATCCCAGTCTAATCATAAGAAAAGCATCAGATGAATCTCAAGTGAGGGATACCTGACCAGCACTCCTCAAAAAGTTATAAAAACAAGGGAAGTCTGTGAGACTGTCACAGACAGGAGGAGCCCAAGGAGACATAGCAACTCAATGTCCTGTGGGCCTACAGACAACACGAGGACACTATGAAAAGTAACATACTAGTAAATTCCAGAATTTAGAAGGAAAAAAAAAAAAATCCCTCAAGAATACAAATTAACACTGACTCAAGAAGTTCCACGTTTATTAAAGAAATTGAATTCATAATCCACTGGCAAATCAGATCAAATATTTAGGGGAAAAAATGAAACTAATCCTATAGAAACATTTTCAGGAGCGCCCAGCCCAGGTGGTTCAGCCGGCTGAGCGTCTGACTCTTGGTTTTGGCTCAAGTCGTGATCTCAGGGTCATGAGATCGAGCCCCTTGTCGGGCTCCTCACTGGGCGTGAGCCTGCTTGGGATTCTCTCTCTTTCCCTCTCCCTCTGCCCCTCCCACCACTGATGGCAACGAAGACAGTTCAAGAAAGAAAACAACAAACTAACATCCCCTATGAAGAGAGATGCAAAAACCCTTAACCACATATTAGCAAATCAATCCAAAAATACGTAAAAAGGGTAGTAACACTATGATCATTAGGCTTATTATGAAAGAAATGCAGCGTAACTCACTGTAACAACACAATCAAGAAAAACCACATGATAGGAGATACATAAAGAGCACATAAAAATTCAATGCCCGCTCATAATTTAAAAATCCCATGAAATCAGGAATAGGATTTCTTCAACCCAATAAAGAGCAAAAGATTTAGAGCTAACACCACACTTAATGGTGAAAGACTGGATGCTTTCACTCAGAGATCAGAAATAAGGTAAAAATACAAAAAGTCACCCTAAAATGGGAGAGCCTAGCCACCAAGGCAAAGTAAGAAATGGCAGAGAAATTTGATGAGAAATAAAACGCTCTTTATGTAAAAAAAATATATATATATATATATGACTACATACACTTCACTTTCTTTTAAACTCTGCACAAAAGCTACTAAAACAAGTGAATTTAGAAATGATGCAGGATAAAGGTCAGTAAACAAAAACCTACTCTATGTCTACACACTATCAGTGAACAAATGGAAATTAGAATTTAAAACACAATACCATTAATAATAGCATCTAAAAATACGGCATACTTAGAGAAAAATTTAACAAAATAGGAGAAAGAGCTACACACTGAAAACTAGAAATTAAAAACCTGCGTAAGGGAGAAGACTCCATGGTGTTAAGATGGTAACTCTGTCCAAATGGATCCACAGATCCCAACCAATGAGTTACCAGAGTTACTCCAACGCTAGAGAAGTACTCCAGATTATAAGAATGGGCATGATCTTTGCAAACATCTGGCTACACGTTTATTATCTGCTTTGGTTATCAGATTATATCTGAGTCATCAGATTATGTTCATGATTCCCCAAATCGTAGGTGCATAAGCTACAGGTTTTCCTTGGCTAGTATTCAGCCATGTACAGGGTATCATGATTAGGTCACTAAAAGTGGGCAGCTGGGCAAGGTAGTGTAGATCAGGCACGAAGAGAAATCCTACGTCTACAAAAGTCAGTGGAAACATCAAAAACTCAAAATCTGTACATGAGTCTGTCATGGCTGAGACCAAACCATTTCTTCATGATTCAAACAGCCCTCTCTGGAGTTTGTCACATTCCAAAGCCTCCAAAATGCTACACTCCTGACTGAAAAGGTCAGTGGCCCCGAGTGAGCGGCTCTGAACACTGACCGGCGTCCACCACCAACACTAGCGAGCGCTCCAAGGCTGCAAAGAGAGATGCTCAGAAGGGGTCCTCTCTCTATCCAGAAGCCACAGGGCTCAAAGAACAGCCTTTCCACAAATATCCATCAAGCTTTAAAACAAAAGGCCCTGTGGGAAACAAAACAAAGACTCTGCAACCGTAGTAGAGGGAATTTAAGTAATTTGTTGATCAAATATGTCAGCTCTCTGCGGGTAAATAATCAGCTTACGGGAAACTAAAACAATTTTCCTCCTCTGTATGTCTTGTATGACAGCTCTCTGAAGGAAAAGATGATTTTGAAAAGAAATCACTTTTTTATGTCTGAGTATTATAAAGACGCCACTGATTTACCACAATTGTTTTAAAATCGTAGAAACACACTAAAACTCTAAAAAAAAACCAAAAAAACTTTTAAGCTTTTAAAAATAAAAATCTGTTGGGCACCTGGGTGGCTCAGTTGGTTAAGCGACTGCCTTCAGATCAGGTCATGATCCCAGGGTCCTGGGATCGAGTCCCATGTCGGGCTCCCGGCTCAGCGGGGAGCCTGCTTCTCCCTCTGACCCTCTCCTCTCTCATGCTGTTTCTCTCTCGCTCACTCTCTAATAAATAAATAAATAAATAAATAAATAATAAAAAAATAAAAATCTGTTGTAGGGCAATTATACCTCAATAAAAATAAACCATTTGTGCATAAAAAAATAAAAACATATTGCTTTTAAAAGTAAGAAACACAAGCATTTTTTTAATTAGTACATCCTGTTAATAAAAACAAACACGGAACACCCGGGTCTGAGTTGCTCTCTGACTCACCTAGGAGTCCGGCCCTATAAGACCCCACCGCACAGGGCGCCTGGGTGGCTCAGTTGCTTAAGCGTCTGCCTTCAGCTCAGGTCATGATCTTGGGATCCTAGGACCGAGTCCTGAATTGGGCTCCTTGCTCGGTGAGGAGTCTGCTTCTCCCTCTGTGCTCTCCATCTCTCTCTCTCTCTCTCTCTCTGTCTCTCTCTAATAAATAAAATGTTAAAAAATAAATAAATAAAAGACCCCGCCGCACAAGCAGGTCCTCTGTCCCCTGATCTGGGCACTGCTCTGCTCGGGCGCAGTCCAGCCTTCCAGCGGCCATCCATGAGGGCAGCGCCGTGCTCAGCGGTGTCCTGCTCACTGGGCCCTCTTCAAAGAGCTCTGTGTCTAGCTTCAAAGAAGTGCCGAAGAGGAATTTCTACGCTGACCTATGTAAGTGTCCCTGTCCGTACACCTGATCCCTCCCGTCCGAGTTACCCAACAGAGGCCCCTGGGAGGACGAGCCTACGGTACAGGGACTGCCTCGGCTCATCACGGGGGGCTCCAGCCACCTGCCACTTCCACCACCCGCGGGAAAGCAGCTTCAGAGGTAAAGCCTAAGTTGCTACACCCAGAATCACAATTAAGCAAAATCCAAATTTACAGTGCACTTTCAAGGAAGAGAATCACCTACCTGCAGCAATTCCAGTCTGTTTTCCTTTTCCCCAAGGAGAACACCATCATGGTATGAAACCCCTCCAAAGACCCTCGCAAACATTTTTATCACAATGATTAGGCGTTAGCATCACAGGTAAAGATTTTCTTTCTCCACTGCTTTTTCTTGAATTTATTTAGAAAATCTCATTCAGGTATAGAATCTGAAAAATCTGGGTGCTAAATGCCAGCTGAGGTTGGCAGCCTTCTGCTGCCTTCCACACTCCGGGGAGTACAGAGAACGAGTAAAGAACTGTCAGAGCTAAGAGCGTGGGCTAATCTGGGCTAGCTGTTATTAGAAATAACCAACAGGTGAGTGAAATCTCAGAGCACAGAGGGACTGAGCTCTGCTCTGCGGGTTCAGGGCTGGCTCTGGGCCACAGGCAGCCTCTCCAAATGCAAGGGCGAGTGGTTTGAGGGGATGGTTTCTCACTCACCACCCAGAATCCTCGTTAACCGAAAAGACCTTTACGGTGCCTCCGTCTGTCTGGCCCAGTTACACTCAGACCTCCCCACAAAATCATCCACAACAAATGCAAATGGGCCTAAGGAATCTTAAGTTCTTCTCAAAACCGTATGGTTTGCATGTAAAATAATCCAGAACTTATATACTTCTAACTTTTATCTTAAATACCTGAGGCCCAAAATAAATAATTGGTAAAAGTACTTTGTTACTCAGAATGTGAACCAATTTTTAATTTGTTTTGGAGACTTTCCCTTTTCTATGTTCCACTCACTGCCCACACTACATACATAAAATTTTCAATTACTTATGTGTTTACAAATTAGTAACTTTCTAATTAAACCATACATTTTTTTCACTGATATACTGGGATTAAATTCCTATCTTTTACTTCTCCTGAGAATTTCGTGTTAGTGGTTTTCAACTGTTGTCTTATTTCTTTAAAAATCATTGTATAGGAGCCCCTGGGTGGCTCAGTTGGTTAAGCGTCTGTCTTCGGCTCAGGTCATGTTCCCAGGGTCCTGGGATCGAGTCCCACGTCAGGCTCCCCGCTCAGCAGGGAACCTGCTTCTCCCTCTCCCTCTCCCTCTGCCTCTTCCCCTGTTGTGCTCTGTCTCTGTCTCTGATAAATAAATAAAATCTTTAAAAAGAAAAAATCATTTGTATACATACTATTTAAAACCATGCCTAGGAGAGAATAGAGAAAGGACCGTCCCTTTTATTACCCTTTCGTCGGTTTCCGTACGTAATGGTTTTATTAACAATATTAACAAACCTTGTGCCGAGATGCAGTAAATGCATTCTGTAATGGTTTCCTTTTACATCACCAGTACAATTCTTTAAAGCCAGAAAACCTAGCCAATTTGGATGGACTAGGTTATACACCTGAGTCAATATCAGAAAACTTTCTTTTCACTCTACCACTTGTTAATACACATGGAGGAAACCATAGCAGGTCTAAATCATAGCTGGCAGCAGGGAGCATGGTAGGATTTCTGCCCAGGGAAGTGCTGATGGGGTCTCCCCACTAGGCCTGCAACCCCAAAAATGCTGAAGCACCTCCATCATCAGACAACCCAAAACCCGGAGGAACATGGCACACCGGTCTGGGGGCACAAGTCCAGAAGAAGCAGAGCCACCCCCCCCCCCCCCCCCCCCCCCATTGTTAAAACTTTGGGAGATGCCAACGGAGCCCTAAGGCAGGCCTAGGTCACCTTCATCTTGTCCTGGTTTTCGAGATGAGGACAGTTAATACACCTATGTGACCTGGCCCAGGTCAGCCCGCGGCTTCAGACCATGGCAGTCTGTGCCATGCAGAGGCCCGTGCTCCCAAGAATACGCCCTGCTCTGGACACAGGAGGAATCCCAAAACAAGCTGCTCACAAGGTGCACTCTTCAGACCTCCAACTTATCGCTGACCCCACCGGGACCGTAGGATCCGAATCAACGGTAGGATCCGAATGGATACTCCCCCGACTCACAAAGGTCAGCTCTTCCAAACACAGGTAAGAAAGTGACAAAATGAGGACCATCCTCCGCACAAGCCAGCTTCTGGCTTATGAGCTGGAAGCAGCATGTCCTTCTTTCTCTTCTTACTCCTCAGAGCAGCAGTTCCCAGTGGAGACTCTGGGGGGTGGCGGTGGGCAGGGGGGGCTCTGAAATCCAGTGGGGTACACTGAGTCATCATACTCACGAGACACCACTGAGATTTAGTGCGTAGGGCCAAGAAGACGAAGACATCTTCAGTTCCCGAGATGGTCTCATCTAACAAAAAGTCTTGCTGCGCAAACTTCAAATGTCCCAGGCACTCGCTCGTATGAGGAAAAACGTGATTCTAACAACTTTCTGAGCCTAAAATCTTACTCTGCTCTACGTTTATACACGAAATATTTTTGGGTGGTTTTACTCTAACAAATCTCCCAGGAATTCAACTACTGTTCAAGTCTAGAAAAAATTACATTTTGCTTTTTGCTTGAAACTACACCAAGAATTGCTCATCACTTGGTCAGATTCCATGACGACTGGCATCTGAGTTCCCAGTGTGCATGGACTAGCGCACAGCGCTCCCGGTCACCAGGACTCGACGGACGAGGTTTGGGCATCTGGCCTGCTCATTGCCTCCTTGTGTATTTCACCCAACCACTTACAAGCCCAACCACACGTCATTTATTATACCTTCTACCCTTTTATTTCTCCTCACATCACAACTAACATTATACTCATTTTTCCAAGATAAACTGTATTTTCTCAATGTTACATTATAGGGTAAGTAGGCATCACAGAAAAAGGATTCTGAACCAAAGGCGCTGGTTCTGATGGGGTGAGTGTCCCTGCCTGCAGGGCGCATGCTCAGCCACGGTCTGCTGGGGAAAAGACAGGCTGGATCTATCAGGACACATACAAACACGGGCCAGAGGCCTGTCTCAGAGCAACACCACGGACTACCCCCCCCCCCCACTCAGGGACAGAAGTCAGGTGTGAGGCCACACAGCATGCCGAACACATGGGCACACTGTGGACTCAGTCACTGGGGGCTCTATTAATCGCACCCACACAGCAGGGGTCATCCACAGCATCCCACACAAACCAGGACAGGGGCCATCTTCAAAGGGAAGCACCCCCAAAGCACACCAGGAGCCCCTCTGCAATCCCACACTCCCTGGCAAGTCCACCAAGCCGTCCCGTGCTCCTGTCTCCGGGCACATGGACAGGGCAGAGCCCAGCAGACACTGGCAGCAAGGCCCCCAGCAAACATGCTCCATGCTCTCATCAACTACGAAGACAAATCCCGCCACCACCACAGACTGGATGTCTTTGGAGCCAGCTGTGGGAAAAGATAAAGATGGCAAGACTGATGGACACGGGTGCCCCGAGCCTGAGCTTTAGCTCATCTCAGGAGCTCCAGCATCTCACAGGGCACCGAGGACGAACACACATGAACAGGCCAAACACTGTGACACACCTGTCCCATCTAAGTAAATCCTTTATCAAGTTTCAACTCAAACAGTACATGAACTACCACACACATCACTAACATTAGACTCTAAATATTAAAAAAAAAAAGACACAATAAAAACTACTGATATGAAGGGAAAATCTGGGACACTCAAGTAAAATGGAGAAACCCTACCTATGTGTGCACACAGGCCAGACAGAACCGAGAAAAAGGAAAGAAAGGCACATCTTCGAAGACCTGACGGCTCTGTTCCAGAGAGAAGATGTGTCAGTGTGGCTTCTGTCCGACAGAAACCGTGGGGATGACTTCCAGGCGCTTGGGCTGGGCGTCGTCACGCGTGAGGCCTGCGGCTAACTAAACCAGAGCCACCGAGCTGTGTGCAAGGCGACTCGAGCAGCCAGGCCAGGAGCCTGGGGCGCAGGCGGCCCACCCTCCACTGGGTTCTTACCATCGCACTTTGTTGCACGTCTGGGTTGCGCCAAGAGGGGAGCCCGCCACCATGGGGACTTGGATGGGGCTGTGCTGCTTGTTGGTGACCAGGTCCAGTTTTTCTTCTAACGATTTGCAAGTAGCCTCCAGGGCCTGCAGCTTGGCTTCAATGCTATCCAACCGTAAGCAGATTGTCTGGTTAATGGAGTACAGGAATGACTGCAAGTGGAAAAAAGAAAACAGCTCAGAAGGGTTGCCGTGACTGCAGGGGACAGCCGCAAGGACCCTGCTCAGGATTCCCTAATTCCAACTGTGTCTACTCCCAACAGAACAGTCCCTGCACCTGGGCTCCTTTGTTTCTGCTGGAAGCACGTGCGGAGACCAGACTGCAGCCCGCTGTCCCCGCGTGTGAGCCCGGTCCGTAGCAGAAAACACTGCAGCAGTGTGCAGGGTGCTGCTCTGGGCACCGGTCTGGCACACACACTAGCAGGCCAGTCCAGCCAGCCGGGGAGGCGGCACACCGGGGACGCACAGCCAAGGGCTTGTGCACGGCAAGCCTGCCACCCAGTGGCCAGCAGGGCGCCTCCGGCTGCGACAGTGCGGGCTCCGGTCTCCAGCACCCGCCGCCCTCCCCTGCAACGAGCCCAGCCTGGGCCAGGAGCGCCCCGTGCTTCCCGCAACCATCCCCTGGGGCCCGAGCCACCGCAGCACACCCGCACCTGCGCCCATGAGCACCCGCACTGGTTCCCACAGCCGGGCCGCAGCCCGGGCAATGTTTAGCAATGGGGAATTTGCCTGTCCTCTCCTCTCCCGCCCGCGAGTTGGGGGGTGGGGCAGAGCGGGCACAGGGCGCAGGGACCAGGGCACAGGGAGCGCGGCTGCGCGGTGCACGTGTAGCCCACTGAGCTTCTCAAGAACTGACGGGCTTGTCTAACGGCGGGCCCACTGCGTGGGGCAGCCACACGGTGATCACCGCCGCCCCGCCCCGACAAGACTCCTCACCACGCAGCTGCAGGCGCAGGGATGGCCGCCTCCACCTCCTCCTCGAGGGCCGGACTGGAAGGCAGCGCGCGAGGGACCGGCTCTGGGCTCCCGGGTCCACGCACACGCAGCGGGCCCGCAGAGGCCATGCGCCCTGGGTCACCGCGGAGATCCAGCCGCAGGGAGCAGCGAGCAAGGCTGCGTGGGGAGCCCCTCCCGGGCAGGGGATCCCCTCCGTGGGGCCCCGGGGACGGTGCAGGGATGTGGGCAGCCCCAGCAGGAACGGCAGGAGGCGCAGGGAGGCGCTCACCTTGATGGAGGGGTCCTGGCAGTTGATCTCCAGGCGCTGGCGCTTCAGGGCCGGCTCGTCGTCGTCCGCCACCACATGGTTCTCCAGCACGACTGCAAACCGACGCAGACACAGCGGGCGTAAGCGCAGTGGCCGCTGCCGCCCAGCCTCCGCACGAACAGCGTCCGTCTGTCGTAGCTCTCGCAAACCCAAGACCCCGCACACCGGAGCCACACGCCGCGCCCCGAGGGCTCGGTGCAGCTCCCCCACCTGACTTCCAGCTTCACAAAATCCAAGACCAGTAAGGACTTCCCTGCAAGTTAAAGGCCTGTCGGTTGGCTACCTCATTTGGAAATCAAAGCCCTGTGTACATAAGCCGCCTTCCTACGCACAGACGGGACACGGGCACATGGAGGGCCTCCCTGCCCACAGTGCTTCTGCACACAGCAGCTGCCCAGTGCATGCCGCCCAGCACCGCTGCAGGGGGCCAGCGGCTCCACCCCACAGGCAGCGCCCCCCCTTCCCTCCATCCCAAGTGCACTACAAACACAGCACTAAAGAGAAACAAACACTGGGCGCCTGGATGGCTCAGTTGGTTGAGCGACTGCCTTTGGCTCAGGTCATGATCCTGGAGTCCCGGGATCGAGTCCCGCATCGGGCTCCCTGCTCGGCAGGGAGTCTGCTTCTCCCTCTGACCCTCCTCCCTCTCATGCTCTCTGTCTCTCGTTCTCTCTCTCTCTCAAATAAATAAATAAAATCTTTTTTTTTTTTAAAAAAAGAACATTTTCAGGGGCGCCTGGGTGGCTCAGTCGGTTAAGCGACTGCCTTCGGCTCAGGTCATGATCCTGGAGTCCCGGGATCGAGTCCCGCATCGGGCTCCCTGCTCGGCGGGGAGTCTGCTTCTCCCTCTGACCCTCCCCCCTCTCATGTACTCTCTCTCATTCTCGCTCTCTCAAATAAATAAATAAAATCTTTTAAAAAAAAAGAGAGAGAGAAACAAACACCAGAACCATCCACAATCACAATCCTGAGCCACACTTCTCTCCATCCCTGAGCCTTGGCCCCAGGCCTAGTCAACCTCAAAACATCTACAAACTTGCAACGGTACAGAGTTTCAGATTCAGCATTTGTCTTCACGTCATACCATGAAGACCCTTCCATTTCACTGCAGGATGTTCCCTCGTCCTCTCCGTGCCCGGAGTCACCAGCATTCCCTGCCCAGTGTAGTTCTCCTCCTCCTTCCTGCACGGCCACATGTGGACGCGGGCGTAACACAGAGATGCCCTCCTGCTCCGTGGCTTCACCTTACTTTCTAATGTGAAGCCGTCTGGGAATCTGTTCCACAGAAGGAGTGCTAGGATGTGAGAACACACGGGTGTACACATAGAACACAAACCGTACAGTGGTGTGTGTGCGCACAGAAGCACGCCTGCCACAGCCCCGGTGAGAACAGACGTGAGTGCGCATCTGTATCATCTATTTCATCTGTCCACCTTTCAGGTGCACCCCACTCTCCGGTCAGGCAGGACAGACTCACTGTGACAGGCCTCCTTGTCTGCCTTGTTCAGACAGCGTTGTCTGACCACGTCCCCGATCCTCTCCCCAACCCTCCCAGAACCGCCCACCGCCCAACCACCTCCACTCAGCGAAGCCGAGCCGCCTTCCCTGCAGTCCCACGCAGAGCTGGAACTCAAACCAGCTCACACGTGATACCAAGTGTGAACGCTTGGGGCTGGAGGACAGCTGGGGCACAGTGCCCATGCAGAGCAGAGACCTCCCCTGCCCCTTCCACACAAAGCTGTCCACACGTGTGGACAAAGCACAGCCTGCTGGCCTGTGATTCCTCATCTGCTAAGGGAGGGTTGGGGGGAAGCTAGGTGCCTGCCCCCACCTCCAGCAAAGCAAGCCACTTCGACAAGGAGTATAGACTGAGGTTCCAAATCACATCTCGATTTTTTAAGTTGTCAATGCCTTTAAGCCTGGACATACCAGATGATTCATCAAGAAACCAAAATGTAATGATAAATAGTCCTATGGCTCAAACACAAACCTTTCGTGGGTCCTAGGCAAGAGCTGTAAACTGATTTCCTAGACGTAAATTACCCAAAGCTGTACCTTGCAGAAACCAGCCAAGGGCCAACAGTACAAGAAGCATCCTGCTTACCAAAGGGCTTCGCATCGTGCCCTGTAGATCCTGTGCAGCAGGATTGCCTCAACCACCTCCACAGAAATGTGTGGGAATGAATTCTCACTTAATTAAGTAAAAAAAGGAAAAATCCGTGCCTAAAAGTGTTTGTGATTAGCAAAACACAGGTTCTCAAAACCTTAGTCTATTTACTCCTACTAGAAACTGGTGAATTGTACCAGGACCACGAGACAGAGAGCCTGGCAATCATTACTCTAATCCTTTTCATTTGCTGCATAGGAAGCAAGTCCAGTGAGGTTAAGTGACTTGTCCAGGGCCACAGAGCTCATTCCTGTAACTGGGAGAAGACGCCCTGCGGCAGCGAGAACTACCTCCAGGCTTTAAGCAAAGGGCAGCAAAGCAGCCACATAGAAGGAGGTGCGCCCACGGCCGACGACAGAGGTGAACCCACCAGCGCTCCAGCAACGAGTGGCTCTGGGCCAGGCAGCTGTCCTTTGCTACATTTGCACAAGTTGCCTGCATTGCTTTGTATAATTTTGCACATGTTAATCTTAGAATTAGATAAAAGAACTCAATGTTCATGTTAAAGCCATGACCATCAACTGGAAGGCCAGGCCTGATGAAGGCTGCCTCTATGTCCATGCCAGATGGCTTAAGTGAGTACAGCCATATGGGGAGGATGTGCAGATGCAGAGAGACCTAAACGTCAGAAAAAAGTAGAAGGATGCCCACGCCAATAAGCAGTTCTCCTGCTAGGACCATGGGACATTTTCATTTCTTCCACTTGGTTAACTACTTCTAAATTTTACAAAGTCCGTATCCTAGAGATGAAGGAAAAATCATCTCAATCTCAGGCCCGCTCTGGAGACACACACGTGTGTGCACCATGGGATGTGCTGGGTGTGTGCGGGTCCTTCTGGACCAGAGATCAGAAGCTGTCTACGAAGGCCTCAGAGAGCGCTGCACAAACTATAGTTCCCGGTTATTTCAGGAAGGGAGACTGGACAAAACCAAGGTTAGAAACGACTTCTCTAAGCCTTCTTTGAACTATAATCTAAAGAGAAACAATTTATTTGGGAAGTAAACTATCCAGAACTTTAATTGTTCTAAAAAGGTTTAAAATTTATGTAACTGGAACATTTTTCTTTTATAACATCGCAGTGTATTTTCTAAATGGTCACTCACCTACCAAAATATGAAGCTATTTTTAAAAATTTAATGGACAGTGATAGTGTTTCTGTTTTTGTTTTTTTTTTTTTTTTAGCTCAGTGGCATCTAAGGTGTGGTGCTGATGAGGCCAAGGCTGCAAGTTCTCACTCTAAACAAACTGGCCAGCTTTCACAGAGAAGACTGTGGTCACACAGCTGCATTCACATGTCCTAACTTTGCTCAGTGACTTGACAGGCTCTTGATCTCACCAGCCAATAGGTGACGGTGGTTCTTATAAACAAATTAGAGGCAAAATAAGAGAAAAAGCACAGCATCCCGAAAAGAGTGCCTCCATTTCTTTGTGACTGGTCATTTAATTCTAAAATCATTTACACTGCTCTCCCTTCTAGACCATAACTAAGTTCTAAATGAAGTTTTTTCAATTAACATATCAGATCATAAAAGATAGACATCATTGTACCTTCTTATGAGATTTCTGAAAATTCTCTTTTCTGTAGGGGAAAAAAAAAGTCAGCATTTCAATTCTACTATCCCAAAAATAATAACCAGGCAACTAAAACACTCAGTGATTTTGTCGTGTGCAGTTCTCACTTCAAACTTTAAAAAAGAATAGAGAACCCAGATATGGACCCTCAACTCTATGGTCAAATAATCTTTGACAAAGCAAGAAAAAACATGCAACGGAAAAAAGACAGTCTCTTCAATAAACGGTGCTGGGAAAATTGGACAGCCACATGCAGAAGAATGAAACTCGATGATTCTCTAACACCATTCACAAAGATAAACTCAAAGTGGATGAAAGACCTTGTCGATGTGAGACAGGAATCCATCAAAATCCTAGAGGAGAACATAGGCAGTAACCTCTTTGACATCGGCCACAGCAACTTCTTTCAAGATACATCTCCAAAGGCTAGTGAAACAAAAGCAAAAATGAACTTTTGGGACTTCATCGAGATAAAAAGCTCCTGCACAGCAAAGGAAACAGTCAACAAAACAAAGAGGCAACCCACAGAATGGGAGAAGATATTTGCAAATGACACTACAGATAAAGGGCTGGTATCCAAGATCTATAAAGAACTTCTCAAACTCAACACCCAAAAAACAAATAATCACATCAAAAAGTGGGCAGAAGATATGAAAAGACACTTCTCTGAGGAAGACATACAAATGGCTAACAGACACATGAAAAAATGTTCCTCATCATTAGCCATCAGGGAAATCCAAATCAAAACCACACTGAGATACCACCTTACACCAGCTAGAATGGCAAAAATGGACAGGGAAAGAAACAACAAATGCTGGAGAGGTTGTGGAGAAAGGGGAACCCTCTTACCTGTTGGTGGGAATGCAAGTTGGTACAGCCACTTTGGAGAACAGTGTGGAGGGTCCTCAAAAAGTTAAAAATAGAGCTACCCTATGACCCAGCAATTGCACTCCTGGGTATTTACCCCAAAGACACGGATGTAGTAAAAAGAAGGGCCATATGCACCCCAATGTTCATAGCAGCAATGTCTGCAATAGCCAAACTGTGGAAAGAGCCGAGATGCCCTTCAACAGATGAATGGATAAAGAAGATGTGGTCCATATATACAATGGAATATTACTCAGCCATCAGAAAAGATGAATACCCAACTTTTACATCAACATGGATGGGACTGGAGGAGATTATGCTAAGTGAAATAAGCCAAGCAGAGAAAGTCAATTATCATATGGTTTCACTTATTTGTGGAACATAAGGAATAGCATGGAGGACACTAGGAGAAGGAAGGGAAAAATGAAGGGGCAGGGGGAAATTGGAGGGAGAGACGAACCATGAGAGACAATGGACCTGAGAAACAAACAGGGTTTTAGAGGGGAGGGGGGAAGGGGGATTGGTTAGCCCGGTGAGGGGTATTAAGGAGGGCACGTACTGCATGGAGCACTGGGTGTTATATGAAAACAATGGATCGTGATCACCACCATCAAAAACCAATGATGTATTGTATGGTGACTAACATAACATAATAAAATTAAAAAAATATATATTTGATTTTAGAAAACTGCGGACAGTTTAATATTAGGTATTTTACTATTAAAATAAATTATGAAATCAAAAGACAAAAAAAGAAAGGAAAAGAAATTTATGAAAAAATCTTCTAAAATAAATGTGTAAACAAAGCTTTTTCATAAATGAAATTCCTAAAACTTAGGGTTACTTTTATAAAGAATCGTCTCAAAACAAATAAAGTTTCAGAGTAGATACGTGCTTTTAGCATCACTAAGAAAAATTACCCACCTTAACAAGAGTACAGAAAAAAAAGTTCTCGCGGTCAATGAAAAAATAACTTCATAAACATTTCTGGGAAATCTGCCAGTGTCTTATCAAAATTTTGAACGTACACAGCAATTCTACTTCTGGGAACTTACCCTACAGAAATATTTGCCAAGAGATCCAAGCAAGGCTCTTTACTGCAGGGTGTACATAAAAGGAAAGCCACACAAAGTAAATGCCATCTATAGGGAAGAGGTCCACTGAGTCAGGGTACCCGAGGCAGACTGGTACACACCAACAAAGCAAGCAACTGCAGTAATGAACTTTGAAAAGAGGAGGTTGTGGGGAGCAAAGTGGTGGAACCCCACGTGTCACAGGACCGCTGCGGGTTGGGGAGAAAGGGGAGAGCAGAGGCTGTGGGTGCCGGGTGGCTGCCCTTGGGATGGACGGATGCAGGGCTAAGGTTTCCACTCTCCACAATTAGCACACACATCACCTTTTCTCTCGCTTTACTTTTTAAAGGAAAGAGAATTTCTGCAAGTGCTTCAGGATTTCTGAAGAAGAGAGACTAAGAATCCACGTACTGTCCCACAGCGCCATACCTGGGTGACCAGGACTCAGGTCTTCCACGGCAATCTGCACCACATCCGCCAGGTCCTGTTCTGACATCATCCAGAGGGAGAGGAGAGTGGCCGGGGAGTGGGCAGGAGCCAAACTCACGCAGGACTGGGTTTCTGCCACCTACAAAACCGAGACAGATAGGGACAAGGAGATCACAATCGTGACCTGTGACATGAGGCTCACTACTAACCGCGTGTGTCCCAGAGCACGGCAGCAGCTGTGCAATGTTTAACGTAGGGTTCTCCTCGCTTCAGACCACCGAATGGTAGTGTTCTCTGAGAAGTGAGAAGCAGTTCACAAACACCGCTCATGGCCTCCGTCCTTAACCAGCAGACCAGCCCCTACCTGACAGCCTCCCGCTTCCTCGGTCCACCTCCAAAGTCATGATGGCCTATGATGGCCTGCCCGTGCCGTCCCCAAACCAGGAGTCTCAGCGGTCCCCTACCTCCCCTCCCCCCACACCCCACGCGGAACTATGCTGCCCTCCTGCTAAACGCACCACACCCTGGAGAATTATTGGAGATAATTCTGCCCCACCTCCTGGATTTTCCCTGAATGGGCCCTTCCGCCCTGAGCCTGTTTCCACATTCCCTTTCTGCCACACAAACCGCCCGCCTGCTAAGCGCCTCTGTTTTGCTGTCCTCTGGCTTCCAGAGCAGATCCAAACCACAGCACCACCCCACTACCATGGCCCCAGGAGCGCTGTCCTGTCCCCCATGTGCCCTCTGGGGCAGGGGTTTGAGTTGTCATCCCTGAGCCAACAACCATCTCTGGAACAGTCAGTTCCTTTCTTCTTGCTCCTAAAACACTTTGATTAGGCCAAGAAGGACCTCCTCGTCCAAAACAAAAATGAGGTTATGTGATGCCAGGTACGGTCCGGCAACATCGGATCAAACCATACTACTTAAAAATGGGATGTCCTGGAGAACTCTGGAATCAGTGCCACCACCCACCATGTTTTAACATATCACACTTTTCTGTTGTAGTTAGTTGCAAATAAATGTTTTTAAAATAAATTATTTCTTGCTCTTCCCCCAACTAGACTACCTGCTCTTTGAGGGCAGGAAGCAAGCCCTCAAGTCTCTGGTACGCTTCCTGTCACCAGAAAGTCTCACAGTCCCGAGTCACCGCTCCCGTGTGGCAGGAGGAGTCCAATCAAAATTGTCAGATCAACTGGTTTCAACTAGGGGTCTAATGACATCTCCTTTTAATGAGTAAGTTCCAATAGGCATAAGGTTAAATGTGCAGATGGCACACATGTCCTTCTAGCCTATAAATAACGTGGTTCCTCTTCTCTTTCATCCAGATTTAAATTCTACAGAACTTCTTAGAGACAAATTTGTAAAAGGAGGAACCAAGCTCCCGTCTTAAATCTTCCTTCAGAGAGTATGGGTAACATTTTTACACAAATGCATGATCAAATATAAGATCGCAAAGGCATTTTTACTCCCCGTTGACACACCTGACACGACACCGAATGAGGTGCCCAAGCACAACTGTCCCTAACAAAGGGGAGACTGATGACACGCTGTGGGCGGGGAGGAGGCCTCGCAGGCACCACGACGGAACCCACCAGGAGTCCCACTGGGGAAAGATGGAGATGACAAAGGTTTTTGATCTCTGCCTATCTCCCCATAAAAACACGTGACCAGCTAGGATAGCACGACCAACATCCAAGCCAACGTCTGTAACAAGACTGAGTGATGAGGTGTTCCTGATGAGCCCCAAAATACCAGCACGTGGGGATAAAGCTCCGACAGCGACAAGGTCACCATGGTGGAAGCAGGTCCGAAGCAGGAAGCAGAGAGAAGCAGCGCTGCAACCAGGACCGAGCACCGTCCAATGGCAGAGAACTGAGATGGGCTTGCAGGCGCGTCCAGAAGACCTAGAACAGTCCGGGCCCCAGGAACTCTCAGAGCTAACTATCCAAAGCTCCCTTCTAGGCCAAATACACTAAAAAGAAATGACTGGGAATACAATACCCAATTTATAGGACAGGAAGATAGAGACAGAGGAAAATGAAAGTCTGATTAAAAGGTGGGACACAAAGGGGCGCCTGGCTGGCTCAGTTGGCAGAACATGAGACTCTTGATCTCAGAGTTGTGAGTTCAAGCCCCACATGGGGCACACAGCGTACTTTAAAAAAAAAAAGTGGGGGAGAAAAACAGAGCCAGGAGAGCTCAGAAAATAAACTGCTGCATCTTTTAAAACTTTCTAAAATCAATAAAATATAGAGCCCTAGAATACTGAAATTAGAAAAAACTATTCTAAATCATGCCTCCCTTCTAAATATTCAGGAAAATTAATTCCACATGAAAGTGAACAAGAGAAAATACTGAAGTCCAATCTTGTGCAAAGATAATATATTTTAAAAGAGAATAAGGAGGAAAATAATGCCACCACAGACCATGACAGTGTGCTTGAAGACATGCCCTTAAAGGAGATGAAAACCCTACCCTGAGGTCCACGAAGGACGCAGTTTAGGGGGAACCCTAAGCCAGCATCACGAAGTGCAGGCGTGCAGTGACGGAACTCAGGAGAGATCAGAGATGAACGAAATTAGGAGCCCAGAAGCAGGAAACACGGGAAACTGCACCTAAGAAACGAAATGAGAAAAGGAGGAAAATTATAAGAATGAGAAAGAGATGAAGGAAAAGAGTTCAAGAAACAGGAGCACAGATGGGCAGAGGCGGCCCCGCGGACGTGGAGAGGGAGGCTCCGAAGAGGAAAACCACGGCAAAGCCCGAGGAAATGGAGCGCCCAGAAGTGTGAGCCAAGACAACTCTCCGGAAGGGAGAAAGTCTGAAACTACTTACGAAAAAGACACCACACCACAAACCTAGAGAGGGGGGCGGAAAACGGACACCTAATCCCAAGACACATTCTAATAAAATTACTATTGAAAGAAAGAAGAGAAATTCCTTTACACATCCAGGCAAAAAGACCAGGTGACTTAAAATGGGGAAGAAATAGATTATCAAACTACAACAGAAACAAACAGATTAACATATCTAAGACACTCAAAGAAACGTGAGCCAAGAATTTTATATCCAGACAAAATGACTTTCAAGTGTAAAGGCAGCCAACATTTATCAACATCTAGTACACAGGAGAATACTCCCATAAGCCCTTCCTGAAAAAACTGCTAGAAAACAAACTTTAGAAAACTAAAATCACTTGAAGAGACAACGTAAGAACTGGCTAATGGTGAGCATTCTAGATTTACAAGCAGAACTAAGTGAAGAATATAAAGGAAAAGAACCGCACACAGTGGCTATACGTTCTTTGATAGACACAGAATTTACCTTAAAATGGGGAGAAAAATTGGAAGAATGTATACAAAACAAATGCCAACAATCGTCTGTGATCAGGTTGACTGGTAGCTTGGAATTCCTTTCTGAGAATGTTCTGTGTGTCGATGAGGACTTCCAGGATATTCCCATTCTATCATTCGTGTCCTTGAAAACCAGGACAAGAGGACCCCGAGGTCAGAGAAACACCCGGGCTGTGGATGGGGTTGCAAGGGTGAACTCGAGTGTGCCGTGTGTCTGTATACACACTTTCTCTCCACCAGAAAGGCGAAGAAACAGTGGTCAATCCAGTAGCGACGTGCATCCCTAGAGCCCACACTGTGATGCTGAAATAACACTTTCCACCAAAAGAAACCAGGGCTTCCCGGAGACACGGCCGCCTCCAGAACTGAGACAAGGAGTATGCAGAAGGATCCGAGAGCAGCTTGCCATTCCAGAGGGAAGGAAACTGTGACAGACATCAGGGTTGAATCTAATGGACTCACGGCCAACAGGAAGAAGCTCCTCCTGGCCAAAGACAGAAAAAAACTGACCATCAACAAGGATAACTACGTCAATGGACTTAAAATATTTTTAAGTTCAAGACATCGTGATACCAACAACAAAAAAGGTCACCTTTGGAGGCACTAAGTCTTTAATTTTTAAAAAATGGTAATAAAAAGAAAGACTCGAACACTTATCCTGCCCTTCTACATAAAATGTACCACCGAAAAAACAGTCCCATGATAAGAAGTATCTCTGGATTGAAGTACTACCTCAAAGAAATGAAGGAATGACTTTGCAATCCTGATGAATTAAGAATGTAGTGCTTGAGCTACGAACATCACAAAGAAACCAAACACGATTCTCCTTGTTTTTGTTTTTAAGATTTTACTTATTTATTTGACAGAGAGAGACACAGCGAGAGAGGGAACACAAGCAGGGGGAGCGGGAGAGGGAGAGGCGGGCTCCCCGCCAAGCAGGGAGCCTGATGTGAACTCGATCCCAGGACCCTGGGATCATGACCTGAGCCGAAGGCAGACGCCCAACGACTGAGCCACCCAGGCGCCCTTTGATTCCCCTTGTTTAATGAGGATCACACCACCACCCAGGAGGTAGGCTTGCTGCCACCAAACAGTGCCAAACACACAAAGCTATCTCTAGAATTCTACTGCTACCAACGCCCAGGACACAGAGATGTCAGGGAACACGCCGCAGAGTGCCACAGAAACGCACGCAGCAAAGCAGAATGCAGATGCAACTCTGGGGAGGACGAAGAGGGTCCTTATAAATTAAAGGGGAGAACAACAAAGTGGACAGAACTACAATTTTGTAAATTTGCAGTATATTTAATAAGGATTTTTAAAGGCAAAACTCAAACTTGAAAACAGTATTTGCTACATACACCAGAGAGCTAATTTCCTTCTTTCACAGCGATAGACGTAAGATCAATAAACCTGATAAAAAATGAGCATACAAAATGAGGGTGAATTCACAGAAAAAAGAAGTCACAAGGCTTTTAAACATGAGAAGAATTTAACCCTTCGTGTAATTTTTAAACTGGAAATTTAAAATGAGACACCATCTTGCACCCATGAGACTGGCAGCAATTAGTCACTCTGAGTGCTGGAAGCGTCTGTAGCGGGCTCTCTGGGGTGTCTGGTGGGAGCAGAGACCAGTATGACTCCTTTGAGAGCAGTAGGCGAGAGCGATCAGAACGCTGCTGGCCACAGCCCTGACCCTGCGCACACCCTCTGGGAATCTGCCCGGCACCCAGATTCACATAGATGTGCAAAGATCTACAAGCCCCCAAAAAACAAAACTACTAAGGTGTTGCTCTGGAAGCAAAAGAACGGATGCGACCGACATGTACATCAACAGGGAGTTTCTACCGGACACTCACAGCCACAAAATGGGACACACCAAACCGCCATGTGAAAGAATGAGGCGGATCTCTCTAAGAAACAGCTCCCAAGATGCAGAATTATATGAATATAAATGGGGCAGAAAATGTATAGCATGTTTTTTTGTTTTTAAGGAATATGCTAAATATGCATAGATTATTCCTGGGACATAAGAAGGAAAGGAAATTATTTTTCCGTTTACCCTTTTATAATATTTGCATTTTTATCCTGTGCCTTTATCACCTTTTCAGAAATAAAAAGCATTTTTAAAAAATGGTCAACTAGGGGCACCAGGGTGGCTCAGTCAGTTAAGCGTCCAACTCTTTTTTTTTTTTTTTTTAAAGATTTTATTCATTTATTTGAGAGAGAATGAGATATAGAGAGCATGAGAGGGGGGAGGGTCAGCGGGAGAAGCAGACTCCCCGCCGAGCAGGGAGCCCGATGCGGGACTCGATCCCAGGACTCCAGGATCATGACCTGAGCCGAAGGCAGTCGCTTAACCAACTGAGCCACCCAGGCGCCCCAAGCGTCCAACTCTTGATTTCAGCTCAGGTCTTGATCTCAGGGTCGTGAGTTCAAGTCCCGCATGGGGCTCCGTGCTGGGTATGAAGCCTACTTAAAAAAAAGAAGAAAAAAAATTGGTCACCTAAACATATAGGCATAAACTGCCAGGGAACTTCTCCATTCCAGCCTCAATCACTGAGTAGCGTTCTCCAAACGCTGGTGCTCATCCCTGGGGGGCAACCGCAGTAGCTGCTCGGAGATCCAGCAGGCAGAGCGACTCGGGCAGATGCACGGGGGCCTGTCAGGTCTGAGGAAACGTGTCGTGCTACCTCTGTGTCCTCTGAAGATGACCTCTAAGCACAGATTATCTGAAGATCAGCTACTCATGCCATCAACTCGGTCTTCTTTTGCCCAAATTAAGAACCCCAGCGAAGATTATTGAAGGATACGGTGAACTGCTTAGTGAAGGTGGTAGACCTCAGGGAGGTACCACCACCCAACCAACCTTTGAATTGGTGGATTTAAAACGTTTTCGGATCACAGACTGCTTTCAAAATCTAAAAACAAAAAAAACCTATGAACCCTTTTCCAGGAAAAAAGCACAGAGAGACAAAATTCCACCAAGTTTCAGAGCCTCATAGACACCAACAATGGCCGCCTACCTCAGTAGCTGTTCTCCTGACGCTTAGTGTAAGAGCCCCACTTTACAGGGACACACAGCCCCCAGGCCGACTGCCCCCCGCAGCCGTTCCTGCAGCATGCTGTCCAAGGGACCAGTTCTCGCCGATGGGGTGTAAGTGCTGCCGTGGTGCATGGCAGCTGACATGTGGCCACGGCCCTCCTACTTGCCCTCCGGCTGCCGGACTCCAGGGATGAGGATGGGACAGAAAGAATCAGAAGAGCAGAGAACAAGCTCCCACATGTCCCTGGACTACCAGCCTCAGACTTCCCTTACCAGAAGGGAAAATAGCAAACCACCTGCACTACAACAGCATATTCTGGAACCTGCCACATGCTGCCAGGCTTAACCCAAGTGTGGCGCCCTGACGCCCATTCATGATGGCCCCAGGTCCACAAGTTCCAGGCTAAAGAGCTGTGTCTCATCAAGGGCTAATGGAAAGTTTTCAAACGCCCAGTTCAAGCTTTTTCCTGGTCTCTCAAAGTTCTGCGAGCGGCTTAAGAAAATACTCCAAGCTCACCATAAAATCCTCAATCCTGAGCTCTTCCAAATGAGGACACCACACGCTATCCAAGTTGTTTACTCAAGATGGTTCTGTTGCCAGGATAGAGTCATTTAAAATTCTGCTAACAGTGAAGGTTTGAATAGAAAAAACCAGGGCAACAAGCCCAAGAAAACTGGAGCAGAGTGGTACATGTGGTTGCCATTTTGGCAAATTAAATTTACCATTTCTCAGAAGTCCTGGCAATAATCCAGTCTTTTTTTTTTAAGATTTTTAAAAAATTTATTTGCTTATTTGAGAGAGAGAATGAGATAAGAGACAGCATGAGAGGGAGGAGGGTCAGAGGGAGAAGGAGACTCCCCGCCGAGCAGGGAGCCCGATGCGGGACTCGATCCCGGGACTCCAGGATCATGACCCGAGCCGAAGGCAGTCGCCTAACCAACTGAGCCACCCAGGCGCCCAATAATCCAGTCTTAATATAATAAAGCAGCTGGGCTGGGATTAATGTTCAATAATGTCTCTGACAGCAACAACTAGTTGGACCGTAGCACGCCTGTGAAGAGAGCATCTTCCCCGGCGCACAGGAAAACCAAAACCCACCAACCAACATCAACAACCGAAGTGCTTGATCTTAGGGGGATGGTCGATAAATGACGGCACACCACACTGTGATACGCTACACTCATTAACGTGAATGAGGCAGGTTTAATGATGTGAACCAAGATGGAAAGATCTCTGGAATACTAACAGAAAGGAACATAAAAGGAAAATTGTAGAATAGTATGTGTATGATCCCAATCCTGTTTTCTAATAATGGCACGTATGTGCAGTCACATGTCCATGTGCGTGTGTAAACACACACAAGAGGGTCTGGAGTGATCCAGGTGAACTTCCTGGTACCCAGGAGGGAGGGAGAATACAGACAACACAGACAACTTTCATCCTTTATCCCTCCCGAGTGTTGAGTTTTCTGTAAGCACATATTATCATCACTGTGAAACTGTTTCTCTAAAACCAGTAAGTATCTAGGCAAGGCCAACCACATCAAATCCCGACAAATACCAGGCAACCGTCTTAGCCCTGCCTTCAACCCGCCTCAGCCTGCCTGTGCGCAAATCCACACTGCCCTGCTCGGGAAGCGCCATTCCCCTGGACCCACTGTACCCCTGGATGCTCCGCCATTCCCCTGGACCCACCCTTTCTCCTCCCCCGTCCACATCCCAGCCCCTCCCCTCTAGGCTCAGCTGGCCATCTCACTCTCTCCGGCCCCCCACCAGTGCTTCCCAGGAACTCACCTTCCCCCTGTGGCTGCTTCGGGCGCTGCCCCTGGGCTCACTCCCACCCACACGCATGCCATCCCCTCAACACCAGGCCTGGGTCATTCCCAACAGAAGTCACGCTATTTCCCAGCTGCCCTCCATCTCCACTGAGCTGCCCAGACTTGCTGCCTCCATTCCCTCTAGAACCTAGCCCGATCAGACGCTCTTCCACCCATGAGACCACCCAGGGGGGTCCCGTGCTCACCGGCACAGACTCACTCCCACCTCTTCCACCTGCCTCTCTTGCCTTCCCTTCCCTCTATGGGAGTCCTCATCATCTCCCTGACTTGGCGGAATGCCCGGGCTCGGTGCAGGACCTCTTCTCAGTCGAACTGCCAATACCATCTATGTGCTGATGACACAGCCTCACCCTTGAACTCAGACCTCTCACGTGAACTCCAGACCCATGCAGCAAACAGCCTCCTGGACACTCTCCTTGAGTGCCTAGTCTCGATCTCATCCTGCCTAAACCGCACTCGCTACCCACCCCACCACCACCCTGCTCCCCCCAGACTTTCCATGTCAAAACCTTCAGTCCCTGGTTCTTGTTCCTCTTACACCCAATCTGTGGGCCAATCTCTCACTTCCCACACTCTGGCCTCATCTTCTCACATCTGGATTTGGGCGCTAGCCTCCACATGGTCTCCCTGCTCCGTCTTTGCCCCGTAATTATTCCCAATACCTAGTTAAAAAGCCACTTGGATCACGTGAAAACACACGTCAGACTGTGTCCCTCATCTGTTCAGAGCCCACCAAAGGCTTCTTGCTAACTCATATGCTTCCTGGCACTGGGAAGCCAGCTGCATACCAGCCGGCACCCTCCCGTGCCCCTCAGGCTCTCCCCGCTGCTCCTTGCTGGACCCGTCCAAGGTGGCCTCCCACTCGGCAGGCACATGTTCAGCTCAGAGCCCTGGCACTCCAGCACCCACCATCATCCCAGAGACACTGAATCACACCCACTCAAAACCCACCAGCAGCACCCACCTGCCTCCCTGCTCCCCTCTCCTGCTTTATCACAAAGTACTGACAGCCTCCCTCACTGCATACCCTAACTTCTCATTTCGTTTAGCACCTGTCTCCCCTACTGGAAGACAAGCTCCACTCGGGCAGGAATTTCCATCACGTTGCTCCCTGCCCAGCACCGGGCCTGGCACACGCTGGGACACAAGGAGCACATGCGTGGTAAGTCTAGTGGGAGAACCCACTGTGGGCTTACACACCAATGCAGATCTAGGACGGTCAACATTCCTACTTAAGAACCATGCAGAAAAGTCTTGAAAGTACTGCGTCTATGTTTTGATTTCAGTAAGGACTGGACTATAAGTCACGAGTCTGTTTAGTTTATGACAGCGAACTTCACGTGAATGACACATTCGGTTGTTAATGATGAAAATATAACAAGCCGCTCATCAGCTGTCAGCAGCTGGGCATCAGCTGAAATACGCAACTGCCAATTTATTTTTAATTTTGCTAACTTTTAAATGTTTTGGATACCCATAAAATAAAACCACACGGCCATTAAAACAGGAATAAAAGAAAAGCTACTGTAACTGAGCATGTGACTTTGCTTTAGCAGTAAAGGCTAAAAAATGAAATGCTATGGACTATCAGCTCTCCTGATGAAAAAGGCAGCAAGAAAAAATAACCAAACAAAGCCTCCCTGTGTTGACACTGGGATCTTCTGTCGCTGCAAGAACAACATCACATGGTTTGTCTCATTAGAGATGTCACACGTACAGGACTTTCTTTCCCATCAGTTTTTTTACGGCAGAAATTCTTGGTAGAGCCCGTTTCTTATATTAACCCTTGAACAAAGCCTTGACGTCGAATCTGACTTGGACGAGGTTATTTCCGCATCACCTCCTAGGACGGTGACCTGACTCCACGCTACTACAGTTATTTACCAGCCATCAGATAGACAAGAGAGTAGCCAGCTAAAGAGACTGTCACGGGGACAAACCAGGCATGCCCCTACCTGGGAAGGGCCTTGAAGTCTAGCACTAGTCTGACTTCGCATTACACGTGACGAAGACGCAAACTGAAGGTACGGCCCTGAGGGTCAGGAGCGCCCCTGCACGAGTCCAAGAGAGCCTCAGGGTGCCACTACCCGGGACCGATGCTTGGAACGTGCAGGAAACCTCCAAGAAACTAAAGATCATTCCATTTAGGCAAATTCTTTTGGATATAAGTGTAGTAATGACATAATTAAAAGCCAGTATGCAGTAAGCAAAGAAATCAATATTCATTAAACGAAGGTATGTGAAAAAGACTGAGCTTGCTTATTTTTTTCTCCAAAATCAGTGTAGGGTGGGAGGGGGGTTATAAAAAGGACAACCTGAGGAGAAAAGGGAACATATGACCATAAATGTCTGGTCAGGGGCCAGGAAATTGGGAAGCAGGAAATCCTTCTCCCCATGGTTTCCAGTTCTTCCTAGGAAAACCCAGCCACACCGTTCCTTGGTTAAGACAGCCCCCCTAAATGAGCTTACATTTAAGATTAGAAAAAGAAGGCCCAACGAGCTTCAGAGAGCAGGTCCCTCCCATTATGGTTAATATGTAAATTTGCCACTTTTACTCATCTTTTCCAAAAACTACACACCTCCTCAAATACCAAACACGACGCAGGAAAGAGAAGTGTCTGGATTTAAGCTGGTCCCACAGCACCCACTGCCCTAGTTCACACACGTACCGGGCTCAGCAGCCCCTTTACCACCTTAAAGTTAGCGAGGCCCCCAAAGAGCTCATGCTTGTACGGGCGTATCTATCAGTAGTTACCAGATTTGAAACCAGAACAGAAAATGTTTGAATAGCTCTTTATTCATTTAAAAATTATAGAAATCAACAAAATTATAAAAATCAACATTACAGAACATTTTTTATGAAAAATAACTTCAGTTTCCAAAACAACAACAGCAGCAAAATCTTAGCAAGAAGAGGGACACAGTTCGGCACTTTCACAAATCTCTTTAATGTCAGACTTAATGGAAAATAGCTGGACTTCCAGATCTGCGTCAGCTTTCAGTCTTGCACTAGGAACTTGTTGGTTGACACATACGAAGAAAACCCAACCTCACACAGAAGTGCGACTGGGAAGATACTTTACCAGCCTTTTCAGATAACTGTGGGTGTTCTTTGTTAATACAATACCAAAACTCAATAGGTGTCTTATTTTTCCCTAGAGTCTTGTTGCAATGTGGAATCTGAAACCTTATCAGTGAACTTTTTACTTTATTACTTTAAAATCCATTGGTCTGTCTTGCACTTTCAATGGATCTTCTCCCAAAGTGCAACTTTGTAACATCATGCATGGATCATTTGGAAAATACTGGTTCACTGAGTTATGCGGGTTTTCCAAACATAGTTTATTATGTATTATCAATAGCACTACATTCATTACTATTAACACTGATATCAGAAACATCTTTAAGTATCGAGAAGCTGTCAGGGTCTCAACGGCAGAGACACACTTTCTGAAATTCCAATTTCACTTGAAAGCCCAAATTTGATCACCGCCAATAGTGCTGGTTGCTTTCCTTGAAGTGACAGGCTAACTTTGTTCATTTAGTAAGAAATATCATCGTTTGTCGATTATTCTCTCGTGTTGGTTCCTGAAAAAAACATGGCTAGCTCAGGGAGCAACTTAAGTGCAGAAGGGCTTGTCCTCGAGGCAACTCCCCAACTCTGAAATGCAGCACGAGTGCTTTCCACAAACATCCTGTTTGTCACACTGAGTATTAAAGAGAGGTGTACTTGGGGATTGAGACTTAATGCAATTAATTTTCACCGCTTCATCAGGGACATTCTTAGGTGAAAATAGCCTTTTTTTAATTGCACAGCAGTGAAGAATATAAGGACCCACCTGCAGCCTAGGGCCTTGGCCTCAGCTGTACCTGGGCAGCGGCAGCTTTTCCACATCAACCCCACACCATCAGTGCAAGTGCCAACACACAAAAAAGGCAAGTGACCTCTTAAGATCATCAGGAAAACTGCTTGCCCTCACAGGCCCCCTGGCAAGTTCTCAAGGGCACCCATGGGGTTCCTCTGACCCCACTCTGACAACTGCTGCTTTCAGGTATTACATCTCCAGAAAGAAAGCCTAAGAACCCTGTATGAGCAGAGTGAATGTCAGATAACTTCTGCTATAAAATACAAGCCATAAATGCAATTACAAGAAACTTTTACTTGATTTACCAACTGCCAAAGATAAATGTAAATACACTACAGAAGCCTGTTTACTATTACAGCACCCATATTCTACTTCTCTCTTGTGAACCACAAACTGTTCACACTGTTAAGTACTTACTCTGACAACATGTGCTACTCCCTCAGCCAAAGATGCGGGGTACGATGATGCGCACCTGACCGCAGACCGGAATACCTCCGCCTTCTTTCTCAGTTACAGGAGCAATTGTAATCAGTCTCTGTGAACTCTTTCACCCAATATTAAGTGATCTTCTTACATTCATTCACACATTCTTCAAAAATAACCACTGGGCACTTTGCTCAACAGACACTACCTTCCTTCTGCCCTTAAGACACTTACACAGTGAGTACAAGTGACGACTGGGATCCACCTGGATCTACGGCTTAGCCAGAGCTCAGAACAGGCCTAGCTAGGGGAACACTGACTGAGGAAGCGACCCCGGCCGGGATGGAGATCTGGGGGAGTCGGCTGGGGACAGGGGCAGGAACAAGGGTGTCAGAGGTGCAGGTCTACCGGTCAGGACGCTTGAAAAGCCACAGCATAAAACGAGCAGAGGTCTGCTCCCAATGAAGCAAGCCTAAGGAGACCTGCCCGATGCCGTGAGGTCTTGGCGGGCGGAGGGGGCGGGGAGGTGGGATCATTAGCCATAAACGAATTTCGGGGGACATTTAAATATGGAGAGTATCTTCAGTGACACTGAATTATTATTCTTTTTTTAGGTATGGTTATGTGAAAGAATGTTCTTGCTCTGGGGACATGAGTACTCAAGCATTTAGCGGTGAAATACATTGATCTCTGCAACTTTCAAAAGCAGGAAAAAAAAAGTACACGTTACCAAAACTTACCAAAATGTGTAATTCTCGCAATATTTCAAACTTTTTCATTATTACTTGTGCTGATCTGTGATCAGTGATTATAATTCACTAAAAGCACAGATGATGATTAGCATTTTATAGCAATGAAATATTTTTTAAATAAGGTATGTGCATTGTTTTTTAGACATAATGCTATTGCACACTTAATCAACTACAATATAGTATAAACATTTATATGCACTGGGAAACCATAAGGCTCGTATGCCTCGCTTTCTTGCAATACTCACTTTGTTGCAGAGGTCTGGAACCAAACCCACAGTGTCTCCTAGGTATGCCTGTACACACAGATGAAGCAACACCCCAAAATACTAGCCCTTTGTGAATCTAGATGGAGGACACACACCTGTGAACTCCCTGCTCTCTTCCAGCAACTTTTCTCTAGATTAAAGGTAGGGTAGGTGGCACAGAACCACGGGCCCCATAGAACCTGCTCGTGCTGAGGGGCCAAGCGGTGGCTGGAGCGCTCCCTGTCGGCGGCCACTGCCCCACATCATGCTGGCGTGTGCTGCAGACAGTGGGGGAAACCGTGCAGGTACGCAAGAACAACGCATCTACTCTGCAACATATCTGATAAAAGGCCTTAAACGACGGAAATGTTTAGAAAAACAAAAATAATAAAACCCTCCAACCCACTACACTGCCCCCCAGCTACCATCACATTCCTCCTGTGCCACACTGCTAAAGCATGTTCTGGAACTCTCACCCAAGCCCATCCACAAACAACCTGTCTTCCCTCTCCCTCTGAACCCCAAACAAACAATAAGGTTTCCAAACTCACTGTCAGACTGGAGCTTTTCTCCAAGGGAGCAGACAAGAGCCCTGTATCAATTACTGACTGCCTTGGGGCACCACCCCTTCCATGTCTCCCTCCCTCCCCCAGTACCTCTGCCCTTCTGCGAAAGCTCCCCCCACCCCCAGGCTTCCCCTGCAGACCACATTCACCCATCTGGTTCCAAGGGACCCACACGCTGCAGGGCGCTAGTGAGGCCCCTTCTCAGCTCCCAGGAAACAGCACCTGGGATGCTGGATGGAAGGAAGGAAGGCATGGGCTCCCAGGGTGGCCAGCAGGCTCACAAGTCAATGATGGGGAGTAATCCCCATCCCTCCCAAATCTCCATCTCCCACCTTGCCCTCTCAGCCCGTATTTCAAACATGCCATGGCCTTTGACAATAAAATCCACTCCCACTCTTCCCACGACGGCACTAACCTTCCCCCAAGAAAGCTGCTCAAGGAGATACCACCAATCTCCCAACCTCTCCCACAAAGAACCTGCAGACTTTTTTGAACTCCCTTGCTCTGTTACCCTTAAGTATCCAACCATCACCAGACCCTAGGGCTTCTTCATGCTTGCTGATTCTGACCTGACTTCCTTCCTCCTCCTCCTCCTCTCTCCCACTGCACCTGGTCTGCTGGGTGCCTCCTCATCCCTGAACTGGTCTCTCACTGAGTCCCCACCTCCAGCCCCTCTGATGTGCAGCACCATCTCTCCGTGACACACTCTGAACTTGAGTCCACTGATCTGGCAGGATGAGGGTCCCCTTGGTCCCTCCCAAAGCCACACACGGCTGAGGTGGGAAGCCAATCCACTCTCATCCACCCTGTAGATAAGTTCCAGAGTTAACATTCTTCCAAAGAAGGCTCTCCCTCTCAGAGCCCAGCTTGAGCAAATTCCATGGCCCTGCTCTGCAGACAGTATCATGCCTAAACTCCTCCATCCAGGTTTCAAACCTTCCCCAATCTGGCTCTGCCCTGTCTGCCTCTGTATGACTCCCTTTTATTCATCCACCCAACAAATGCATTCTAAGCCAAATGCAGCCCTCCACCTGCTTTTGTACAGCCCATGAACCAAATCAAAAGAATACTATTTTGTGACATGAAACTGTATGAAACAGAGTTCTACGAATAAAGTTTTATTGGAATGCGGCCACGCCCAGCTGTTTGCATGCTGTCTAGGACTGCTCTGGGGCTATAAGTGCTCATCCAGTAGGTGAAGGTGTCCCTTTAATGTAAAAACCACTGCGGTATGCCTTGGGTGACCACTGCAGCCAAGTATCACGCTGGGCACATGGGAGCCATCCACAAATACTAGTTGAGTAAAGGAATGACCCTGTAGTTCAAATATTCCTGTAAACACAGATAATCCTGAAACTCAGGCCTCAAGTCTTCAGCCTGACAGCTCTTTCAATCCTTCAGCTACAGGACAGTAGAAATCTTGGTTTTAATCATCTCATTAAAAAAAAAAAAATTCAATACTTGGAGACTGTAGTGGAAAGTCATCCTCTCCCCTACACCTCGATGTCCTTGTACCTCTGTTTTTTCAGTTAAGATGGAAAACATTCAGAGGTGTGGAAATGCATGAGATGGCATGGGCCAATTTTTGCACCTCTAGAGAAGAAAGCTATGTTTTGAAGAGACATTTTATTGATTTTGATGATCATATACCTAAACCCAGGTATAGCTCCTTTTGCGAGACTGAATTAGAGACAAAATTAAACACTTTCCCCACTGACATATGTTCATATAAGAAATATTGGCCCTGGGGCACCTGGGTGGCTTAGTTGGTTAAGCGTCTGCCTTCAGCTCAGGTCATGATCTCAGGGTCCTGGGATCAAGCCCCGCATCGGGCTCCCTTCTCAGCAAGGGGTTGGCTTCTCCCTCTGCCCCTCCCCCTGCCCCTGCTCTCTCTCTCTCTCTTGCTCTCTCACTGTCTCAAATAAGTAAAAAAATCTGAAAGAAAAAAAGATATATTGGCCCTAAGATGATAAGAATTCATATTCACTACTGCAAACTGTTTAAAACCATCTAAAAGAATTTAAAATTCTCAGTGAAGTATCGTTGAATAACAAATACCACACAAGTAACAGCACTGTGTAGTAACAGCATCTATCACAATTTACAATATACCGTGTGAGGGAAGTCACTTCCCTGGAGAGAACAGAGGGTGTCTGAAACCTAACGCCCATCAGCGACGGCCGCTGGGGCAGTGGTCTGCATACCGGCCAACTCCTCATAGCGGAAACACAAAGGTCATCATGGGGTCTTGCACTTAAAATAAATATGTACTTTACAAGTATGGCCAAGCTTTTTCTTATTAGTTTACGAATTTAAAACATCTCTAAGTTCCTGGCCAGTTCTAAAATTCCAAGATTCTGGGATGTAAGTTTACCACAAACAAAATTCTGGCTACATACAAATTTCTATCACTTAAATCAGCACCATATGAGCTTGCCAAGCCTAAGAAGATCCAGGAGCTGGAAGTGATGCTGATAACAGTAATTACAGGAGCTGCCATGTGTTGACCCCTAAGCACTGTATCAGGCATTACGTCATTCAACCTTCACAGCCATGGACTGGGATCCTCTGTGCCCCACTTTACAGACAGGCCCTAAACACTCCCCTTCTATGAAACATGCATCGTGAATGTTTCGAAACTAAGGGAAATGAGACCAGAGTGCCCTGAAGACATGGGGGTAGGATGGGCAGGAAGCAGAGCATGCTCCACGGCAACCCCTCTGTGTCCTGCTAACTGAGCCTACATGTTCTCGCTCTTCCTCGCTGGTTTCTGCGCCTGCGCATCCTTCGATCTTTTTTACCTCCCTCCAGAAACTGAAATCTGCTTCTCCTGCTTAATGCCACGTACTGCAAAGCCTGAGGAGGGTGGTCATCAGTCCAAGGATAAGGACACTACAGTGACCTCATCTCCTTTTTCCACCTCGCAATTTCACAGAAGCCAAACAAAACAACTAGCATGTGCCAAAATGTTAAGGGAATTTGTGATCCTAAACAGGCAACAAAAAAACAAAAGAAGATTAACTCCCAACTTGAGCAGTCATTAAAATAAGTAACAATGACAGGTGGCAGATGCAGGGACAATTCTAGAGGTTGCTGATACACACAATATGTCAAGCAAGTGCAACCCCTCAGAGGCAGGGCTGACAACCAAAGAGCACTAATTAATACGATCTAGAACAGAAAACAAAGTCTAAGAAGACTTACGAAGGTGATGTCAGGGACACTGGCTGACTGTGCACAGCCCTCACACGGGCTCGGTAGTGGGCAGACACACCCCATGCCCCTATCATCGTGGGGGCCAGGGGATCTAAGTTTATGGTCTTGATACCAGATACAGCATCTTGGCACTGTCTTACTCAAGGTCATAGTTCTTGATGTGTAGTGAATACTAAGTCATGGAAAACAATACAAAGAAGAAACTGCATGTGGAACCCCAAAATTAAGGGTCTAAGACTGAAAGAAAGTCCATGCAATCAAAATGTCCATGTAAAGCATGTCTCTACATTTTAATTTTTTTAAAGCCACATTAGTCATCAAACGTCTTAATCAAACTAGTATGCCTTCCTCTTATGCTCAAGAACACCAGGAAGCCTGTGTGAAACGGGATGGGGACTTGGGAGTCCAGGCTGCAAAGGGCACGAAGGACGGAAGCCTGGTGAATGCTGAGCTGCAGGCTTCCCGAATGCTCCCATCTGCCCCCACACAACCCGGGCATGTGGGGCTGGGGCTGCCCTTCCCCTGGAGGAGACACTGAAGAGTCTGCCCTGAGCCAAACAGCCAGAACAAGGTGGTCTGGGTCTCAGACCCCAACACCCCCCCCCCCCCCCCCACCCCGCCCCAAACCAGGCCACACAATGTAAGACAATCCTATTAGCGACAGGGCTGAAATGCCTCTTCGGAGAAGACAACTCCACCTGGACACAGAAACGTCTGAAGATCTGCTACCTGGAACACAGAACTCTAACCCATACTGAAGTGGGGGAAACAAACACGTGGGCCAAGTACAAGAGAACTCCAGGCCCACATTCAGACAGGGACAGCAAAGTAGGGGCCAGGAACTGTTGGCTAGGAGCTAAGATAATTTCCAAATGAAACTTACTCTTAAATTTTAAGAAAATCTATTTGCTACACCAAAAAAATTTACTTTGATTAAAGACACAGGACATAGGGACACCTGGGTGGCTCAGTCAGTTAAGGGTCTGCCTTCAGCTCAGGTCATAATCTCGGTGTCCTGGGATGGAGCCCCACGTCAGGGTCCCTGCTCAGTGGGGAGTCTGCTTCTCCCTCCCCCTCTCCCTCTGCCCCTTTCCCTGCTCTTGCTCTCACTCTCTCGCTCTCCCTCAAATAAATAAAATCTAAAAACAAAACAAAACAAAACACACATGACATAATTTATCTGCCTCTCAGAGACGTTTTCACCTTAGCCCAATAACAACCTGACTCAAGGGCAACAATTTTCAATTCAGAAACCCAAAATATTTAGACTCTGATTAAAAAACAAACATAACAAAAAACAGAAACAAAAAACAGCACCATATGAGCTTGTAGTACCTACCTGATTAGGTACCCTTGGAAAATAACTCTTACCTAGCCCAACAGGATTATGTATACTTGAGGGCAACCTTAGTAAATTTAACCTTTTTAAAAAAAAAATCTAGCCAATGACACTATGTAAGGTCATATTCATTTCTGACCCACAATTCTAGCACGTTCTAATCACACTGCATTCACACTTGCAACTAATGATGGGAGTAGACTTTAAAAGAGCTAGCATTCGGCCTCTTTACTGACAGTCTTCCCATTCCTCTCTAATCAGAAGGGCAGAAGGAAATGGTTATTCAGTGATTTTTCTCAACAATAAATTCACACATTTGATTTTACTAAACGTGTAATTTGTAAGGAGTGTGGCCCTAACTTCTGATTATATGGGCCAGGGCAAATATTTTGGGGGAAAAACAGATTCATCAAAGTGTGTAAGAGTGCCTTTTTCTTTTACTATAAAGGACATCATTGGGATAATCAGTAAAATCCGAGTTAGATCTGTGGCCGAGATAATAGAGCTGTATCAATGATAAGTTTCTAATTTAGTAATTATGTTGTAATATATAAAAGAATATCCCTGTTTATAGGAAACAGCCACTTACGGATTTAAAAGTAAAGGAACATCATATCTTACACTGTTCAGGAAAAACACACACACACACACACACACACACACACACATAAACAGAGTTGTAGAGAAGAGAGGAAATAAATCAAGTATAAAACAGGAACATGTGAGAATCTAGAAGTCTGTCACAATTCTTTGTACCATTCCTGCAAATTCGAAGCCTGAAAACACCCAATTCCTACGAAGAGATGTTGAGGCTTTTTCTCCACAGCAATGCGGTGAGGATGGATGGAAGCATTCTCATTTGAAGGGGACTTTGTCATCACTAGTTCTATTTCTGAAAGGCTGCCACTGACCCTTCCTTTCCAAGGAGATTTCCCTAAAATGGACTCAAAGTTTCTGCCCCCCACTCTCTGTGCCTTCAGCAGATGAATGAGATGGCTCAGTGGACTTCTTCCGGATGGTCCCAGAGTCTCCCAAGTGTGCGGTTAAGAGCGTGATGGTGCCCGTGAACGGCAGCACCATCTGTAAAGTGAGGACAGCACTCTGAGCAGCCCTTGGCACCAGCTCAACTATTCCTACCATCTCACTGCTCCTGAACCCACAACACTGCTTCATTTCTCCAACTTTCATTAGTATTTATAGTCTAGAGCTTGCGGCTTCACAAACGATAGCCGAGGGGCCAAATCCTGCTGACTTTTGTAGATAAATTTTCCTGGAAAACAGCTACACCCATTCTGGCTTCCACCCTCCAAGGGCAGACAAGAGACCCCAAAGCCAAAGAGAGTCCCTTATCTGGCCCTTTACAGATAAGGCTTATTGACGTCTGCCCTAGAGCTCCCAAGTGTTTAGTGACATTTGTGGCATCTTTAGATCTTGAAACTGCCTCGAGGCTGAGGGTTCAAGAAACTCAGACCCGTTACTGTGGAAGACTCATCTGGAGGTCCTGAAAGATGTGCCTGCACTGTCACGGGATGGTTCAACTGCCTCCGGGTCTCCGCTGGCTCTTCTTGCCCCACCTCTCATTAACGGGATGGAGGACTTCTGATTCGTATTACAGCGGATCCACAGAAATCCCACTGAGGTAAAAGCACGCTTACGGAGTTCTTGAACGATCCCCAGGAGAACTCAAGAAGCAAGTCTAAGGGCACTTTTTATTAGCAGCCGTACTTGAAGGGAACCCCAAGCTGTAGTACTTGCTATCATCTTACACGGGTTGCCCCTTCCGTTTCCTTTCTCCTCCCTAACATAGCATGATTGCATTTTACACATCAGTTTGAATTACACAAATCTAAAATAACATATTAGACCCTCACTTTGCAAAAAATGTGAGAATTAGTTGAATGTCACCAATCTTAAAAATCCATAACATGTTTAATTATAAAACCAGAAGGCCAAGCCCCTGCAAACAGCTGCAGCAACTTTTAGCTGGTAAACAGGACACACAGCCTTCTTTGACCAATTCAGTCTAAAAACATGTGGGGAGTGAATTGCATGGCGTCTTCGGGGAAGCCTCTGGAATACAAGGCAGCCTAATGCGGCACATTGCTTCTGAGGCGAGTCCCCACCTCCTGCCGACGAGTTCACAGGATGGTGTGGCGGCAGACAGGTGCATCCCAGCCATCTACCTGCCGACGGCATCACAGGGCTGCACCACGGCGACAGCAGGAACCGCAGCCTGAGTCTGTCTGTCCCTGCTCTGTGAGGCTAAGACGCCTGGGGCTCTGGCCACACCCAGGGACACACAGCGGACCTCAGCAAGGGAGTGCCGGCAGTACACATACCAAGTTTTCACTGCTAGTTTCATTCAAGCCCCGATCCAGTTCAGAAAGGTTCAGCTTTAATTCAAGTTATTTCATGATTTCTACCTTGTGAAAAAAAGAAAAATCACTACAGACCACAAGCAGCATTTTTTGCAGCACAGAATATAAATCTTTATTACTAAACAGTTTGTCAGTACAGGGTTCTGCCCACAGGTGCTGAGGCCCCAGCCTGATTGGCTCAACGCAGTCCCGCTTCCTGGACAGCATTCCCACCCGCGTGGCCAGGCCTCCATCCCTACTGGGGCCTTCCGTCCAACCCACCTTCACTTTCAGGGCTCTAGGGGTGCTCAACTCTTTTAAATGCTAATACAAAGTCATCTAGTCAATTTCCACATGTACATCCACTCCACCTACCTACTTTGTCAGCGACTGAATTAAAACATGTTCTCATCTCTGCCTTCTCTGGCCCTTTCTGTTGGATATTATTCTTCCATCTCTTCTACACCGTAATCAATCTGACCTCACGGGGTATTCACTATTCACCACCACCACCTCTCCCCCCTCCAACGGTAATGCTCCTTACAGTCATAAAGTGAATCTCACTGTCCATCCCACCAGGGAGGTAGATGCTTCAAAACATTTAATCAAATCGGACAGTTCTTGACCGTGGGTAGAAATAAAAGGTGCAGAAAATTAATTCAAAATAGGAATCAATTTCATGTGATACCACAATATTTGGGGCATACTATCGGTTTGTGGCTTAAAAAGTTAATGTTCCCGTAACATTTTAAATCAAGAACATCCACATGTTTCAAGCATCGGGAAGCTCCAGGGGCTGATCCCAAGCTCCGCTTCCTCTTAAAGAGAGGTACTTTGGTGCACTATGAGGATGCCACACCTCACAGCTGCCCTGGGGGTAAGGAGTCAAGAACTTCCGGGGGGGGGGGGGGGGGGGGGGGGGGGGGGGACAGTCCTGGATAATGAACAGAGCCAAAAGGCAAGGCAAAGATAGCATGAGATATTAGCTAAAGCTCTAATTTTTAACTGGTTTCACAGCCTACACAAGACAAAAGTGAAAGCAGGGGTCACTGCTGATTCTAATTCTCGGTGATGAGCAAAATGAGCTCTAGGTACTGGGCCCCGACAAGAAAACAAGTGTAGCTTTTTAAAAGCAAACTGCTATTATGTGATCCCACTCAATACTTGCTCTCAAATTCCCTAAAACTCCTCCTCACAACCCAGAAAAGTGAACACTTCGGAATGGTTCAGAGTACTTCCAATGAACAGTCCATTATGTGATTTTGTTTTTATGACCATCATATCCATGAAGTCAGAGAACACAATAACGATATTTATTTACCTGTTATACAGAGGACTTTTTAAAGCTTTTATCTGAGACATTCTCATTGAAAACCTTAACATGTATTTTCCTCCAAGAGCTTCTTCAAAATGAGAAAAACGTTTCTTTTTCCCAGATTTAAATAGCTGACCTGGTAAAGTTACATGCACATTTTCAAGTTAATCTTGTGGGTCATGTAATGTATTTACTTGTACAGCTAAAGTTGTCAGAACTTATACAGGGTGGACGAAGATCATTAAGGAGAGATGATGGCTATTAAGCTACACCATTACCACAAGCTCACCCAGAACCTGTGCCTGAAGTACCCATTTGCCAATCCACAAAACAAGACTGTGGTTCTTTATCGTATTTCCTTGGCGACCATCTAGCACAGGAAGTATTTCTTCAGCGTCAAAGTGCATACACCAAACTTGGCAATGTTTTTAAATGCAAATTCTGAGTCTTTCTCTTTCAAGACCTGGATACTTTTGAGGAGCACCAGTTAAGATTTTGGCGAATGATCCTCAATTTGGGTTTTCTCATGACTGGACCATGGGTATGCATTTCTGTCTCAGTGTACCACACTGGGGTACGTGATTATCATATGTGTTATTACTGGTAATGTTAAGGTGGTATGTGTCACGTTTTTCCACTGTGAAGTTACCATTTTTTCCCTTTGTACTTTATAAATATCTTGGGAGAGATACTTTGGGGCTATGTAAATATCACAGATTGGAGGAGACTTCAGGAGACATGACAACTAAATGCAGAGTGAGATCCTGGATTAAATCCTGAAACAGAAAAAGGGTATTAATGGAAAACTTATGAAATTCACTTAGGTCTGTAGTTTAGTTAGTAGTACTGTGCCGATGTTAATTTTCTGATTTTTATAAGGATATCTGGTTATGTAAGAAGTCAGCACTACCGGAAGTGGGTGACAGAAACAGGGAAGTTGAACTATTTCTGCAATTTTTCTGTAAACCTAAAATTACTTCAAAATGAAAAGTTTACAAAGCTGCAGATTCTGCTTCCACAGGTCTGGTGGGGAGCTGAGAGTTTGCCTTCCTCTCAAACACCAAGTGATGGTGAGGTCACTGGCCCATGAACCGCTTCATGTGGGCCCTGCTAGGCCCTGACAGATGCAGCTGACATATTTCACTGTGCACAACTTTCAAATGCATCAGGACTACACTTTAAGTACAGTTATCACTGCTTAACTAGAGGCAATCCTTAAATCTGGCACACGAAGTGCTACCTAGTATAATGACATGGTGTGAGAAGCTGGTGTTGACAAGGCGACCTTAAGAGTCTGAAATCACAACCTTTGCTACATTTGTCTATGGTTGGCCTTCTCCAGCTGAGCTTGGCACTCCTCCAAGGCTGCGGAACCAGAACCTCCAGCAGGAACAGATAACATCCGCCCACACTGCAACGCAGAGATGGCCACGGGACAATGATCAGGCCACCCATTCCACCAACGGAAGCCATTCATTACCAAGGCCACAGGGCAGCAGGAGAGCAGAATGACAAGAACCAGAATGACAAGAAAGGGCTCTGGAATTCCTGCTCACAGTGAGTAACTGGCCACAAAGGTGATCTCTGTTCATCCCATTAAGATAATTTTTAATTGCATATAATAAACCCACAAGAAAGACACAGGCCAGATACTTTGCAAACTTCTGGGAGACTCAAAGGATCTAATGAGGGTAAAGGAAACCACAACGTGGAGCACACAGGAGTGGGTACAGCCAAAGGAGGGCTCTAAGCCTGTGGCAGGCCAGGACACTCAGCAGAGCATGGGCTGTGCCTGCTCACAGAAGTTGGATCCCTGCACAGAAAAGCTATACAAGAACCCTCCCTAGACCAAGTAGACTAGCCCCAAATCAAAGGAGTCTTTCTTAAGCTGTTAAGACCCAGAGGAAAATTCTCTGCAATCTGGCACTCGAAGTCTCACACAGTAACAAGTTTCCAATCACTTGAGGGGAGACCCACACGTTTTCAAAACCAGCCCCACAGACTCAGCGCTCTCTGCCCATTTCCTCTTGCCTTAAACAATAATTACCAATATTTAAGGAGTATTTACCATATGAAGTATGACGCCAATATTTTTAAAAAGATGATGACAACAATGACACTAGAGGAAGTAAGAATTCAAGGAAGAAAAGAATTGAAAAAATCCTTATTGGTATCCTCAAAATCAAGAAACTAATACATTCATAATACAAGTAGCTACCATGGAAAACAAAAACAGAATAAGCTCTTGATAATTTTCAATTGTGGAAATAAAAAATTTAAAACCAGACTGGGAGAGAAATTGAAGCCCTCTCCCAAAAATGAGAATAAAGTGACAGAGGAAGAGGATAAAGACGAGATTCAGTGGGTCAATCCAAGATGTCCATCATCAAAATAACAGAAAGAATAAATGCAGAAGAAATTCTCAACTGATACAAGAGAATTTCCCAGAGCTTCAGGGCAAGCCCCCAGAAGCACAGAGCATCTGCAGTGGGACTCCACATCCTAGGGCACTTTGAAAATGAAAATGTCTTAACATCCAAGAGGATCCTAAAGAGTTACCCAAAAGGAGTAAGACTACTTGGCAGAAATGAAACTGAAATGAAGAAGAAAGCCAAGATTAAAATATGGAATCCTGAACAAACTTGGATGTATAGAAAAGGAAAATATAAGAATACTTGTACTGGCCTAAGGAGTAATCAATCCAGATTAGAAAAAAGAGGACTAGGGAGAAGAGGGGAAGTTAGAGAGATCTGACATTATCCTTGAGAATTTAAAACAATGTAAAGAGTCAATGGGAACAGAAAATGCAAAGAAAAAGACAGGCCAATACAAACAACAGAAAAAAACAAAAAGCTGCAGAAGAGAAAAAAAAGTATTAGTCATGAAGCAAACAATACTTGCTCAGTCTTAAACAATTTGAATTAACTGAACATAATGAAATAAGGAGATAGAAAAAGTGGGATATGATACAAAGAATTAAATCATCCTATAATAACAAAGTCAACAATGTGTAAAACTAATAAAATATGACCTTACTCTTCAGGGCTATGGAGACCTCCCTGAGCGAACAACAAAAAGATGTAAGTCTTTGAGGAGTAAGACAGGGGAGTGCTGCTCCTCAACCTAAGTTTTTCACGGATGCTTTACGGTGCAGATTACTTTGATTAAAATATTAGCTATATGAGCTTTTTTTTAGAACACGGACCTCAGACAGATTGGGTTCAAACCCTTGGCTCAGTGTGTCTTGGGCAAGCCTCTCAACCTCTGTGGGTATCAGTCAACTCATCTATAAAATGTGACCGTCTCCACCTCACTGGGTCCCTGTGATGAGAAACACTGGAAATGATTAGCAGTCCCAGCCACAGCACATGACCCATAAATGGCAGCCATTTTTAAAAATTAAAGCCAACTGATGTTGACAGAACCCAACATCATAAGCACATATTCTTTAACTGCAAAACAAAGGGAAAATGAAGCCGAACATAGAAAACTAATCTTGTGGGCTACTTTGGTGTTTTTCTACCCCTAGATATTTGTGGCCAGGGTGGCCCTAAAAGCTTAACGTTGAAGGGTCGGACCACCTACTTCCTGACTGCCTGTTTCCCTCACTTACGGAGGACCACTCGACCACCCCCAAGTTATTTTTCTGTCTCCCCAACTTCAGCTCCAAGTGTACCCTTAGAAAGGACAGGCTCCTCCCATCAACGCCTTCCCTTGGTGCTAGTTTTACCAACGCCACCAGGCCTTGGGGTGCGCTCGGGGGCAGAACAGCTAAGTCCAAAGGGAGAGCAATTAGCTGTTCCACTTGAACAGACCCTAAGCTGGGCCATGCCCGGACAGGCCAGGCGCAGTCTCGATCCTTGGAAGCCCACACGTGGGAGCAGCTTTTCAGGGAGCATTCAGGTCTTCAGGGAACACTCCGCCTCCATTAAGGCAGAATCTCCAGGGTGCTCACACGGTGGAGGTGAAATGGGCATCCACCTGGGGGGGCCGAGGGGGTGCTCAAAGCAAAACCCTGAGGCCGCACTTAAAAAGGCCTGAACCAAAGAGGTGGGGGACAAGACCGCGAACTCCTCCCTCGCGGCCCGGGACTCTCCCTAAGACCGCACCGACCCCCTCCTTTCCTCCGCGAGCCCTCGGCCAAGTCGGGGAGTGCACTCTTGCCTGCAGGTGCCCCAGGGCACACGCCGGAGCGGAGGTCTGCCTGACAGCGACCCCCGGCGCGGGCCTTGCTCGCAGTGTCGCCTCCCCGTGTTCCCGACAAGTGACAGGGGCGGCCCGCCACCGCGCGCAGCCGCG
>NC_058418.1:57705281-57748276 GCF_002201575.2 Neomonachus schauinslandi | reverse complement strand
CTGGGTGGCTCAGTCAGTTAAGCATCTGACTCTTGAGTTCAGCTCAGATCATGATCTCAGGGCATGCAATTGAGTCCCACATTAGGCTCCATGGAGGGTGTGGAGCCTGCTTAGGATTCTTCCTCTCCCACTCCCTCTGCCCCCTCTCTCTCTTTCTCTCTCTCTGTCTGTCTCTCTCTCTCTCAAAATAATAATAATAATAATAATAATCCAGTTCAGGTTCTGGAGTTAATGAGGCTAGTGCCATGTTAGGCTTTATGAGAAGAGAGGGAGGTGCACTCTGGCCTGAATGGCACCAGAAATGGGGGACCCCTTCCATGTGTGTGCACTGGGCATTTGCAAAGATCTCAAAGGCCCCTTCTTCAAAGCTGTGTGTTGCCCACTTCAAGCAAATCCTGGAATTCTGCAGAAAGGTCCTGTTCCTGAAGATGTCCCTAGGATAGAGAGAAGTCAATTATTCATGAAACTCCCAGGTGCCCAAGAAAAGCTTAGAAAACAGTACTATTGTCTACAAGAGCAGGGACATTGAGTTGGCCTGACCTGGGCTTGGAATCCAAGCTCTCCTGTGGCAAACTACACTGGTGAGGCCTTGTGAGCCTCAACCGTCTCCTCTGGAAACTGGCATTTCAAACTCACAGCTCATGGGGATATTGGGAGGATTCAATGAAGTAGACTTTGTAAAGGGTTTAGCAGAAGGTCTGACTCAAGAAATAATCATACTACCATGTGTTATGTTGCCATGCCTTGAGCTAGGCACATATTACAATCCCTGGTCTTGGTGAAGAACATGAAGTTCAGAAAGGTTATGCAACACATCCAGGGTCACACAGCCAAAGCAGTGCTAGAGCCTTGAAGAGAAATGTTGTGAGGTATGGCGGGAAAGGTAGTTAGGATGTGGGCCGTGCAGGTTCTTGTTGGCCAAGGGACGAGTTTTGTTTTGATCCTAAAATAATGGAAAACCTTTATAAGGTTTGTGACAAGGGTAGATATGATCAAATTTGCATCTGCAAAAGTCACTCTAGCTAGAATGTTGAAAAATGAATTGGGGGTGGGGAGGAAGGTTCCTAGGTGGATTTGGGGAGAGCACTTGAGGAGGCTGTGGCAGGGGTCCTGGCAAGAGATGATAAAGGCCTGAACTAGGGTGGTCACAGCGGAGACTGAGTGCAGAGAAGTGGATAGTATCAAGAGGTATCATGGGATAAAATCAACAGGACTTGACCATAAACCCGATACTGGGGGTAGAGGTAAGGGAGAGGGGCATCTGGGATGCCACCTGGGCCTGCAAATATGGAAAACCAGATGGAAGTACCATTCCCTGAAATGGGGAACTCTAGGCACTACCAGCCACTGGCCACCACCCATGACTTTGGAGACTACCCTGAACAGTGCTCTTTGTAATTGTCCACCTAAGGGAGACATTCTGTAATTCCTCTCCTACTCCAGGACACACAAAAGCACCTGCTGGCAAGAGATCAAGTTTGGGGATGAACTGGAGTCCTGGGAAATAGAGCCCATAGGATAATTCAGGGGAAATGGAAAGAAGTAGCCCTCAGCTTCCACTGTAGCCTCATCTCCCACGGGCATGGATCCCACCACAGCCACACGTTCTGGTCCATCAAGAGATCTGAGGACCAGGGAGTCTGTCAGCAATGTGGTAGAGTAGGAGGTTTCCCATCCCATCCCCCCTCAGCAACAATAATTTAAGAGCCATCTATGGCTGAAGCCCTCCTGGAGCAGCCCTGAGACCCAGCTGTAGCCACTTGTAACCAGTACAGAAACAGTCCCACCCACCCAGGAACACAGAGGGAAACGTACCCACCCATAATGTGATACACTACATCGATAAGATGAAAACCATATGATCATCTCAATAGAGGCAGAAAAATCATTTGACAAAATTCAACATCCTTTTTGTTTTTTGTTTTTTTAAGATTTTATTTATTTATTTGAGAGAGAGAGAATGAGAGACAGAGAGCACGAGAGGGAAGAGGGTCAGAGGGAGAAGCAGACCCCCTGCTGAGCAGGGAGCCCGATGCGGGACTCGATCCCGGGACTCCAGGATCATGACCTGAGCCGAAGGCAGTCGCTTAACCAACTGAGCCACCCAGGTGCCCCATCAACATCCTTTTTGATAAAAACTCTCAACATAATAAAGGCCATGTATGACAAGCTCACAGCTGACATCACACTCCATGGTGACAGGTTGAAAGGTTTAACTCTGAGACCAAAAACAAGACAAGGGTGCCCATTCCACAGAGTCCCGGAATTCCTAGCCAGGGAAATTAGGCAAGAAAATGAAGCAAAAGTCCTCCAAATCAGAAATTAGAAAGGAAGAAGTAAATTGTCTCAGTTTGCAAATAACATGATCTTACGCATAGAAAACCCTGAAGACTCCACCAAAAAAACTGTCAGAACTTACAAACAACATGTAAAAATCTATATGCTAACAAAGAATGATCTGACAAAGAAATGAGGAAAACAATCCCATTTACAATAGCATCAAAATAATAAAATAGTTAAGAATAAGTTTAACCGGGCGCCTGGGTGGCTCAGTCGTTAAGCGTCTGCCTTCGGCTCAGGTCATGATCCCAGGGTCCTGGGATCGAGCCCCGCATCGGGCTCCCTGCTCAGCGGGAAGCCTGCTTCTCCCTCTCCCACTCCCCCTGCTTGTGTTCCTGCTCTCACTATCTCTCTCTGTCAAATAAATAAAATCTTAAAAAAAAAAAAAAGTAAGTTTAACCAAGGAGGTGAAAGATCTGTACACTGAAAACTATAAGACATTGATGAAAGAAACTATAGAAGACGCACACAAAAAAAATGGAAAGATATCCCATGTTTATGGGTCAGAAGAATTAATATTGTTAAAATGTCCATACTGCCCAAAACAATCTACAGATTCCGTGCAATCCTTAACAAAATTCCAATGATATTTTCCACAAACATAGAAGAAACAATCCTAAAATTTGTATGGAACCTCAAAAGACCCCAAGTAGATGGAACAATCCTAAGAGAAAAGAGCAAAACTGGAGGCATCACACTTTGCGATTTCAAACTACTGTCTATCACAAAGCTATCGTAATCAAAACAGTATGTTACTGGCATAAAAACAGACAGATAGACCAATGGAACAGAATAGAGAGCCCAGAAATAAACCGATGCACATTCGGTCAACTAATCTTGAATGAGAACATCAAGAAAACGCAATGAAGAAAGAACAGTCTCTTCAATAAATGGTGTTGGGGAAAATGAACATTCGCATGCAAAAGAATGAAATTTGACACCCATTTTACACCATACATAAAATCAACTCGAAATGAATTAAAAACTTAAATGTAAGACCTGAAACCATAAAACTCCTAGAAGAAACCATAGGAAAAAAGCTCCTTGATACGGATCTTGGTGTTGATTTTTTGGATACGACACCAAAATCACAGGCAAAACAAAATGACCAGACAAATGTGGGACTACAACCAACTAAAAAGGTTCTGTATGGCACACTGAAAAGACATGCTAAAGAATGGGAGAAAATATTTACAAACCATACATCTGATAAGAAGTTAATATTCAAAATATGTAAGGAGTTCATACAACTCAAAGCAAAAAAAGAGAGAGAGAGAGAGGTTTCAAAATGGGCAGAGGACCTGAGTAGACATTTTTCCAAAGAAGACATACAGGTACGTGATACATCACTGGTCATCAGGAAAATGCAAATCAAACCCACAAGGAGGTATCACATTCCACCTCTTTAAATGGCTGTTATAAAAAGCACAGTTGATAACCAGTGTCAGTGAGGATGGAAGAAAAGGAAGCCTCATGCATTGTTGGTGGGAATGCAAACTGGTGCAGTCATTATGGAAAATAGTATGGAAGGGTCCTCAAAAAATTAAGACAGAACCACTATCTGACCTAGCAGCCACTTCTGGGTAAATATCCAAAGGAAATGAAAACAGATGTCTGAACGCTGCAGCATTCTTCTCAATAGGAAGACATGGAAATGAGCTAAGTGTCCATCCACGGATGACGTTGTGGCATAGATTAAAAAAATGGAATATTGTTCAGCCACGAGAAAGAAGGACATCCTGCCATTTGGGACAACGGGACAAACCTGGAGGGCACCATGCTGAGTGAAGTAAGCCAGGCAGACACAGATAGATAGATACTGCATGGTCTCACTTATATGTAGAACCTAAAAAAGTCAAACTTACAGAAGCAGAGAGTAGAACTGTGGTTAGCAGGGCCCGGCGGGTGGGGGAATTGGGATCTTTTGGTCACAGTGTGCAGACTTCCAGTTTTAAGTTGAATGCATTTGGGGATCTAATGTACAGCATGGGGACCACAGCCAATGGTGCCGCATTGTGTATTTGAAAGTTTCTAAGACCTCAGGTACTCTCACCACCCCTGGAAAATGGGGCGGGTAAGGCCTCACGGAAGTCACCTGTGAGATCACATGCTTTTGAACTCAGCCTGACGTGCATTCCACTCCCAGCTCATGTTTCTCTGTGCGGCTCCAGACCAGTAACATGACCTTCCTGGCCTCAGTGTACTCATCTGTAAAGTGGGACAATAGGACCTACTTTGCAGATTGTGTCTAAATTTTGAAACTGACCATGGAAAGTGCTCACCACAGCATTTGGCACAAAGGGGATGCTTACCCCGAGGGTTGTTTTTTTTTTTAAACTCTGTATCTATGCCAAGGACTTGGGCACCTCTACTACTGTGAATGAAGCATTAGCGGCCGCCACTATTGCCTGCCCTGTAGGTGTCAATGCTGTGCCTAAGTCACGAAATAAACCACTGGTCCGTCTACACTTCGCCAAACCTGCTTGACTGCCCCCCCCCTTTTTATATTTAAATACACATCACATCAACTTTACCGTTTTAACCATTTAAATGTACAATTCAGTGGCTTTAAGTACGTTCCCAATGTTCTGCAACCACCACCACTAACTCATTCCAGAACCTTCTCAGCCTCCCCAAAGGCAGCGCATCCCCATTATCAGTCACTCCTCAGGCCCCAGCCTCGGCAACCACTCGTCTACTTTCCGTGTCTACAGATTTGCCTGTTCCAGACATTTCATACAAATGGCCTTCTACAACATGTGGCCCCTTGAGCCCAGCCCCTTCACTCAGTGTAATGCTCTCAGGGCTCATCGATCCCTGGTGTAGCACAGGTCAGGGCTGCACGTCTTTATTATTATTATTAATAATAATAATAATAAACTGTAGTTTTGAGAGCAGTTTTCCGTTCACACCAAAGTTGATAAAAATAAGTACAGAGACATGGCGTACGCTCCCTGCACCTCCACACACGCGCATCCCCCAGCGGACTGGGATATTTGTGACAACTCGTGAACCTCCCGTGACGCATCGTGGTTACCTGGAGTCCAGAGTTCACCCAGAGTTCACTTGCGCTGGTGTACCTTCTTTGTGTCTTTGGCATATATTCTGTCCCAGTCCATAGCTTGTCTTCTCCTCCTCTTGGCAGTGTCTTTCATAGAGCAGATGTTTCTCACTTGAGTGAAGTCTGCTGACCCGTGATCTCTTTCCTGGACCGTGCCTTCGGTGCCGTGTCTGAAAAGTCGTCATCACCACCCCCAAGGTCGCCTAGATTTTCCCCGTGTCATCTTCAAGGAGTTCTTAGTTTTGTATTTTACGTGTAGGTCTGTGATCCATTTTGAGATAATTTTTGTGAGGGGCATGAGGTCTGTTCAAGATTCCTTTTTTGGCGTAGGGATGTCCAGTTGTCCAGTGCCGTTTGTTGAAAAGACTGGTTTTGTTCATCGTACTCCTTTGCTCTTCTGTCATTGATGAGTTGACTATATTTATGGGGGTCTGTTTCTGGGCTCTCTATTCTGTCCCACGGATGGATTTGGGTATTCTTCGGCCAGTACCACATGGCCTTGATCACTGTCGCCACGTTCCTTTTTATGACTGAATAATTGCATTTTGTGATACTGTTTTTTTTTTTTAATCCATTCTTCCATTGGTGAACATTTGGGTAATTTCTACTTTTTGCTTATTGTGAATAATGCTGCTGTGAACATTTGCGTACAAGTGTTTTTGTGGACATATGATTTCATTTCTCTTGGGTGTGTACGTAGGGACAGAATTCCTGGGTCTCATATTCACTCCACATTTGACTTTATTGAAGAACCTGCCTGACTTCCTAAATGACACTCCTCATTGTTCTGGGTGAGCAAATGCTGACTTCCTGACTCAGAGAGGCCCACATAGAGAAGGACCCCAGCTTCACCTTGCCAGCCTTGTGGGTGTACCGCCTGGGAAGTGGGTCCTCCAGCCCCAGCTGGGCTGTCTCAGCAGATGCCTCCAGGGGCAGAGAGGAGCTCTTTCCCCTGAGCCCTGCCCAGATTGCAGATGTGTAAGCTCAGTAAATGTTGTCTTCAGCCACCACCCCTTGGAGTGATGTGTCAGGCAGCAGTAGATAATTGGGGCGTAGGCTTCCGTGCACACTTTTTATTCCAAACCAAAAATCTCCTTGCACCAGGTAAGCATCTGGAATAGGTGAATGGCCATTTCTCTGCAGTGCAGCATGCACTGATTGTGCACCTTATGGGTGGGCCTATGGAAGCAAAGAGCCAGGAGGCGAGGCTCAATGAGAAAATGAGCTCACAGCCACATACATGAGCCCTGCCTCTGCCACTTTCCAGCAAGGGAGAACTTAGACAATATGCATCACTGCCCTGAACTTCGGTTCCTTCATCTGTAAGATGGAGACCAAAGTGCCTACTAAGTTAGGGCCCTTTGGAATACAGGGGACGTGTACACTAGCTGAATAAAATTAAAGGAACTCATTGATTCACGTAACTGAAAAGTTTGGAAGAGAACTTCAGGATAGAGGAATAGGAATCGCTTGGCCGAAACAATGTCATTTTCTCTCTCTCTCTCTCTCTCTCTCTCTCTCTCTCTCTCTCCTTCTCCAGCCTTTCCATCCCTGGGTTCAGTTTTCTCTCCATTCTTGGGCAAGAGCTGAAGAAGGGTTCCCAGCAACTGCACGCAGTGCATATCTTACCAGTTTAACAGTCATCACCGATGGTGCCTCTTTCCCTATGATTGCGGCAAAACTCTCAGGGCTAACACTCATTGGTCAGCTAGGCTTACTTGTAAATTACTTTCTCTCTGATTGGTCAAACCTGAGATGCATCAGGGACAGGGGTCAGCTTGACCTCGGATGGCCATTCGGGGAGGGCTAGTGTCCCAGGGAAAACTGATTGTCAGAAGGTGTTATCAGAGGAAAGCGGTCAGGTGTCCTGCAGGCACACACAGACTGGCCCCCACGAGACCCAAAGGAGACACCCGAACACGTGAGCAGTGATGTCAACATTGATGTCGGTCCAGTGGTGCTTCTTTGTTCCTGGAAGCTCTTGATTCACGCTTTCTGGAAGGAGAGGCTGAGTATGTTTCAGCAAAGGAGGAGAAAATGTTTCTCTTGGGCTCCCAGGCAGCCATGATTCATTGGTTTTCATCTGACTCAGAACATAGTGTAATTATGCCGGGCAGGTGATGAATATCACAAAAGCACTGCTGGGTCTTAACATCCTTATGAAAAAGAGGTTTCCACTACAAAGCATCCCCTTGAGCTCTTCAGATCAGGGAAACAGGTTTATAAATCCATAAAATCAATAAAAGTGTGTGCCCGAAATTCTACTATAAAAAATCCATGGAGAACAAAAGAAATTGCTGTGAACAAAATGCACATAGAAACTTGCACATATTTTCAAGATTTTTGTCCAATCAGGGTTTCTCCTATTTCCTCTTTTTTTCAACTGCAATAGAATTTCTTTATGGACAGTGTCTGTACCATTTGGGGATCTTAAAGTACTTTGGAGAGTATGTGGGTGCATTTAAGGATGGATTTGAATTTCTATCATGTAAGAATAAAGCCCTATTTGGCAAGAGTGATGCCAAGAAACCCAAGCGGTCTCACAGAACAGCAAGCTCTGCACTTTGATCACACACTCAGTTCAGTAAAAAGCTTTTGGCATGCCCTTGAACTCAAGTGTATTTACAAATAAATCATACCTTTGTATTAGGTATGACACTGTGTGCTCTATGAAACATGCAAAATAGACACTATAACCAGTGAGAGGAAATAAATATAGAAATCCCTATCTTTTCTTCCTCTACCTTCAGGGACAGTCTGGAATTGGCTCATGGGCTGGGAGGCTTTGCAAGTCCAAAATCCAATGGGGCAGGGTAGGGGGCGTCAGCAGGCTGGAAACTGGGGGAGACCTGCAAAGCCCAAAGGCAGAGTGCTGTCAGAACTCCCTCCTGCTCAGGGGAAGTCAGTCTTTGTTCTAGCCTGGCCCTTCAACTGATTTGGTGAGGCCCACCCACACAGGGAGGATATTCTACTGACAGTACGCTGATTTAAGCGTTAATCACGTCCAAAAAACACCTACACTGAAACATCCAGAATGATGTTCAACCAAATACCTTGGCACTGTGGCTCAGCCAAATTGACACAAAATTAACCATCATGACTCCATGTGAGAAATCTTCAGTACAGGCAGATAATTACAGATCATAGGGAGCCCCCTGATTGGTGTTTCATGTGCAAAGGCAATACCTAGGAATTAGAAGGTGTTGGGCTCAATAAACATGAGGCTCTTTGGCTCGAAATACAAGGAGAGTGGGCAAGAATGGAACATGGTACACTCTCTCAAGAGAGTAAGTTGGCGCATGTATCATCCATTCCAATACATTTATCCATTGACCCATAGATGTCAGACCTGGGAATTCCATTCATTGATGCTCAGTGCAGTGCTATTTATGAGATTAAAAAAAAAAAATAGGCTATCCGTAAGGGGAGTGATTTGATAAATTATGGTATATCCTGTAATGAAATATTCTATAGTTCAAAAACAGAGCAAAAAATGCTGATGTAGAGGATCCTGGGTGGCCCAGTTGGTTAAGCATGTGCCTTTGGCTCAGGTCACGGTCCCAGGGTCCTGGGATCAAGCCCCCTAGGCGGGCTCCTTGCTCAGCGGGGAGCCTGCTTCTCCCTCTCCCTCTGCGTGCCGCTCCCCCTGCTTGTGCTTTCTCTCTCTCTCTAATAAATAAATAAATTCTTTAAAAAAAAAAAAAGCACTGGGGCGCCTGGGTGGCTCACTCATTAAGCATCTGCCTTCGGTTCAGGTCATGATCCCAGGGTTCTGGGATCGAGCCCCGCATTGGGCTCCCTGCTTGGCGGGGAAGGCTGCTTCTCCCTCTCCCACTCCCCCTGCTTGTGTTCCCTCTCTCGCTGTGTCTCTCTGTCAAATAAAGAAATAAAATCTTTTAAAAAATAAAAAAATTTAAAAAACACAGGTGCAAAAACTTATTCATAATTATTAAGTGACACTATACATTTATAGATATATACCCTTTATATAGGATATGATTAGCTCCTGTATTAAAAATAGTGAGATATATGTAGGATTTTTTTTGTCGTGGAAATTTCCAGAAAGAGCCACAAGAAACTGCTATCAGCAGTTCACTCCGAGAAAGACAGAGACTCACTTTTTCACCTTGGACCTGCTTCAAATATTTTCCACCACATGCATATAAAGGGCTTTTGTATGTCTTTCAGTGGCAGAGATTTCAGTTTGTGCTGTAATAGTGATCGAAATGATGTTTGGGTCTGCTGTGGGGCACGTGCAGGACCGCCAGGGCCTGCAACATCCTCTCAATAAAGCAGAGCCCTGCCGTGCGGCTGCAGGGGGTACAGGGAGACCCCAGAACCACGGGGACAGCCAGCGGGGCAGTCTACCTCCAGTAGGGCAGAGAAGAAGGCAGAGCAGCTGAGGACGGCCAGGGACATGCCGCTGAGAGCGCGGGGGCCTGTGGGGTGCCGCGGACGGGCTCACCGACGCCGGGGAGCCGCGTTCGGCCAGGGCTCAGCCAGGGCTTGGAGCGCTGAGCTCAGCGCGGGGATGGAAATGCCTGTATCCTAAGTGCTTCGTGGGCATCAGCGTGTGGAACCCTGATGATCACAACAGAACCTTTGCTGCTATTCCCTACCATACAGATGAGGAGACTGAGCCAGGAGTCAACGAATGAACGAACGAACGAATAAGTGGATGAAGCCACCCCAGGGTGGGCACCTGTCTAACATGACCCCATGCAAGAAACGCACATATACTCCAGAGCTGGGTTTTGATGCTTGCAAGCAAGGCGGTCAAACTCACGAGCCAGCAGAGAACTGGCTTCGGCGGCAGAGCAGTCTGAGCGTGGGGCCCCCAGGGTCCTCGGGAGCCCACACGTGGACCCAAGGTTCACAGCCCCTGTTCTGGGGGCCAGGGGGCTTTGCAGATCTAAGATTCCAGGATTCTATGATAAGTCATGACATCCCTGACCCTTTGACGTTTATAAGCTTAAACCCCCCCCCCCCCCACACACACACACAGAAATTAAAATCATTCCGTACGAACCCTCAAGTATCCATTTCACGGCAAAAGTGTCCAGAGGAATAAACTACAGTTTAGTGCAGAGTAGGGTGTTTTTGTTATCTGGCATCCGAGAATATTACCAGTTGTTCGTTCAGGGTGACCACCAGATTCTCTGTCCCAGTGTGGACACTTTGTGCGTGAAAGGGGCACCATCCATATTTATGCTGAGACAAGCACGCCAGCCAGGACATCTTACTGCAGGCAGAACGAATCTGGATCAGATCATGTCCATTTGTGGCAAGCGGGCACGGGCTGCTTTTCCAGGAGCCCCGGGCAGAAAGGGGTCACCTGCTTGCCTGCCCCTCCATCCCAGCAGTGCTTTGGCTAACTCCTGTCCCTGCACTTTTGAACCTGCTGTTCATTCCCTGTGCATACACACAGTGTGGCCTGGTGCCGGGCCGGCCTTGGGTGGCCTGAGGCCGAAGAGCCGAGGGGTAAACACCCAAGAACGGCACTTTTCTCTCTCCTATTTGCTTCTCACCTTCTCTCCGGTACTGGCACTGGGCTCTCCGTAATGTTCTCTTAACCCCCTGGCACGCTCTGCTGTTTACCAGATCAAAGCTCAGTGAGCCCGGGGGCTGGCCACAACGAAGGCCACTTGTCCCAGAGCACCCACCCCTAAGCCACACTGAACATCATCCAGAATGCTGGGGCAGGCATGGGTTGAAATTTAACCATCCGGATCAGGGGGTTGGGTGAGTTTCTACAAAAAGAGGTGGGCCAACCCCATCTCATGGTCGTCCCGATCAAAGCGAGAGCAGATAGTAGGAAAATCACCCTCTTTTCGTTGGGGTCCGCGGGGAACAGACCCAAGATGCTAAGGACCCCAGTGTTGGGCAGGAGCCTTCAGAAGTCCTCTGGTTTCTCCGTCTTGGTCAAGCAGATGTGGGGGGCTCTCCGCAGTCATCTGCGAAGGCCAGAGCAATGGTGCTCGCAGGGTCCCTGTGCACAGAGAAATCGGAATGACACTTGTAAGTAGATCCTTGAATTTCCCCAGATGCGGTCTGACATTTGGCTAATTCTGTAGTGTGTTCCAAAATGGGAGGCAGTCAGACCGGACTGCTTGGGTTCAGGTTCCCACTCTGTCTCTTTTCCTCTGGGTGACCTTGGGCAATTCCCTTAACCTCAGCTCCTTGGGGCCATCAGGAGGGTGAGATCCTCAGAAGAAGACTCGTAGCAAGTGCTCCCCAAGATGAGCTGTTATTAGGAACATCCAGCCCCGCTCCAAAACCCATCAGGCAGAGAACGTTTTCAGCAAACCTGCCATAAACAGATCATGCAACCAGCTCTGTCCAAAGACTGCCCCCGGTCCGCCGCACCCTAGAGGCGCCCGTCCTTAACGCCCTGTGACCTTGGACTCATGCCTCTCTCTTTCTGGGTCTCAGATTTCCCCTCTGTCAAAACAACAAAAAAAAGGCTGGCAGCAAGGTCACTTCTGAAGGTCACTTTTCTGAAGTATCTGCACTTCCCAGGTTTGGACAGTTGAAAGAGCATGGTGTTCACAACCAGCGGCTCCTGAGTGTGGGCACTCGGGACAAGTGACTGTTGTCAGAGGTGAGAGCGGGGCCAGCGGCTTCGCTGAGCCCCAGTCTCCACACCTGTAAGAGGGGAGGACTGTGTGTCACACGGGGTCACATAAAGATGGAACAACAGGTGGGTGCCTGGGTGGCTCAGTTGGTTGGGCGGCTGCCTTCGGCTCGGGTCATGATCCTGGAGTCCCGGGATCGAGTCCCGCATCGGGCTCCCTGCTCGGCGGGGAGTCTGCTTCTCTCTCTGAACCTCCCTCCTCTCATGCTCTCTCTCTCTTTCTCTCTCTCAAATAAATAAATAAATAAAAATCTTTAAAAAAAAAAAAGATGGAACAACAGGCGTAGAAAGCCTGCCACAGCCCGGGCTCTCAGTGAACATTACGGACCCTTACTCAGAGTGGGTCCCAGACTGACAGCAGCATCCCCCCCTGGGAGCTTTCTAGGAATGCAAAACCTGTGCCCACCCTAGACCCATCTGTGAATTTCAAACCATACACAAAGGCCCTCCCACCTGTGCCTCCTCCAACCCCAATTCCTGGAGGTCACTGGTGTGTCTACTTGAGAGCTCAGCCTTCCGGTGCTTTCCTCCATACTCATAGAATGTGTCTACACATTCACAAGACTTCTCAAAAAAATAAAAAGTGACCCCACTGTGCATGTTGGTCGGCACCTTGGCTTTCTCCAGTGTCCACTGGAGACATCTTCACGATTGTCCCTCAGCACCTGTCCCCTCTTTCATACTGGTACGACTGTGAAGAGCATCAGACCACCTAGACTGGAATCCTGGCTGTGTGCCCCTAGGCAAGTCTCTTAACCTCTCTGAGCCCCAGTTGCATCGCCTGTAAGAGGTGGGTAATCACAGTACTTCCCTTACAGAGCTGTTGGAAGCAGAAATGAGGTCAGGAATGGAAAGGCTCAGAACCGCGCCGGGCACCTTGCCGACGCTTGCCAAGTGCTATGTTGTATGGATGTCCCTTATTTAACCATTACCCTGTTGGGGGACATTAGGTGGTACCCAGTCTTTAACGATTACCAACCCCATTCTCACATATCTGCACACACGTATGTAGGACTGAGTGACATTTTGTGCCGAGCGCCTAAATCCGCTCACACCCTGGTCTCCCAACTACGTTCAGGAGAACCGAGGGCTCGGTGGTTACTCCCGAGTTCCACAACGCACAGAATATATTCTGCCAAACCGGGGAGACTGGGGCTTCCTGGGACATTTATGCCTCCAGTCTAGTGTTTTGTGTATTGGTATTCGGCAGCACATTTCCCTTGGGGAAAAAAAGAAAGTTTGTTCCTAAACACATTGTTCCCCCCTTCTCCGCGGGAGATCTGCTCCGGGACCCCCAGCAGGCGCGGGACTTTATAGGACTGTTCTCTCCTATACGCACACATCTACAGCAAGTTTAATGTACTAATTAGGCATAGTACGAGATAAACAACACAACCTATAACAAAGTAGAACAACTCTAACGTAGACTTGGAGTAAAGTTATGGAACGGTGGCCTCTCTCTCAAAACAGCTGAATCTACTGCACTCACCTTCTGGCAAGGACATGAGATGATAAAACGCCGTCATGGCGAGAGGAAGCAGGGTGAATGACGTAGGCACCGTGACCTGAGGGCGTTAGGCTCTCAGGGACCCGACAAGGACCCGACCCCGCAGCAGAAGGAGTGTCCTCTGCTTTGGGTCCGTGGCGGATCGCTGGAGGGTCACTGAGGCGGTGGACAGAGACACTGCGGGTGAGGGGGGCCTTCTGTATGACTGAAAATCACTGGTGGCTTGGCCTAGTGAGAAAAGACAGCGCTACAGAAGGTTCCGGAATCATTCCAGGCGGGCGTTCTCCAGCCCTGCTTCCGTGCGTGCGGCTCTTCCTAAGCCTGGGATTGGCGGCATCCACACTGGCAGCTGACACCCGGCCACAGCGGGAGCCTTTCGGCCATGGAAAGGGCAGACGCCGCACATGAGGGCATGCCACTCCTCGGGAGAGCTGCTTCCTACCGCGCGGCGTGTGGCCGACGTTCCCGCAGGCGTTTCTGGCTCCTGCGTCTGCCAGGAGGCTTTGCTCTGTCCAGATCTGTCCCACGCGGCCCCCGTCCTTCCCTGCCTGTGGGCCAGTGCGTGACCCACAGAAGAAGCGCCATGAATACTGGTTGAGATCAAAAGGGGATAACATTTTACTTTTATTACTTCCTGGCAGAGACCGGCGTCGATTAAGGCAAGACCGACCTTGGGCACAGCAGCGTGGCCCTGGGGGTACACAGCCAAGGCGAGAAAGCGCGGAGGCCTCCTCAGGTCCAGGCGCCTTGCCCGGGCGCTCTCAAGGATGAGCTGCCCCCCCCCCTTTTTTTTTTTTCCTCTCCCCTTACCTTCTTTTATTTAAAATTTTTTATTGTTATGTTAATCACCATACATTACATCATTAGTTTTAGATATAGTGTTCCATGATTCATTGTTTGTGCATAACACCCAGTGCTCCATGCAGAACGTGCCCTCTTTAATACCCATCACCAGGCTAACCCATTCTCCCCCACCCCGCCTCTAGAACCCTCAGTTTGTTTCTCAGAGTCCATAGTCTCTCATGGTTCGTCTACCCCTCCGATTTCCCCCCCTTCATTCTTCCCCTCCCGCTATCTTCTTCTTTTTCTTTTTTTCTTAACATATATTGCATTATTTCTTTCAGAGATACAGATCTGAGATTCAACAGTCTTGCACAATTCACAGTGCTCACCATAGCACATACTCTCCCCAATGTCTATCACCCAGCCACACCATCCCTCCCACCCCACCCCCCACTCCAGCAACCCTCAGTTTGTTTCCTGACATTAAGAATTCCTTGTATCAGTGAGGTCATATGATACATGTCTTTCTCTGATTGACTTATTTCGCTCAGCACAACACCCTCCAGTTCCATCCAGGTCGTTGCAAATGGCAAGCGATCATTCCTTTTGATGGCTGCATAATATTCCATTGTATATATATACCACATCTTCTTTATCCATTCATCTGTCGATGGACATCTTTAGCCGCGCCCTTTTACTTGGGGGCAGAGACTATGTTCCATGGGGTTGGCGGCCCCTTCGCGCCACTCCACAAATGTAACCTAAGAATACGCCCTCCTCCCCACTGTGCACCTCTGTGTTGGGCAAGTTCAGTCTCTGGTGGGACAAGGACAACCTCCGCGACATCCAGCCACTGGCGAGTTCTGCGTGCGGCCCCGCTCCGTGCTGGCCTCCCCGATGGAGGGACGGGGGCGGGCGTGGTTCAGGAGGGTGTTCCGTGTGTTAAAGGTCACTTCGCATCAGACACAGTCATGACCTGTGTCAGCTCAGGGGGGCTTTGGGGAGAGAGCCGACCATGGAAGACCCCAGGCTGCTGGTACAACAGCGAATTAGAGCAGGAGGAGGCTGGGACAAAAGTCCAGGCAGTTACGCCGGCCCCCAAGGCCGTTGTCACCCATCCGTCCATGGTGAGAAGGCCGGCGACAGCTCAGAGCATCCTGAGGCATTGTTTCCAGGCCCTGAAGGCGGCCTGCAGGACAGGTGGCCACGTCTCTCCCCGGTGGGTGGGCACGGACTTCCTGTGACCACACCGTGACCATGACCACAGATCAAAACCTGATGGATGCAGCGCCGGAGTGTCGGTTGGCGGATGGTCCATAGAGGAGACGGAGCGAGGGCCCCGCACACACGGGCAGACCTGCTGGGCAGCCTGGTGGCCCCCGGGCTCCGTGTTGGGCCAGTTTCCCAAGGGCTGTCTCCTCTGGGGGCTCGTCTGTGAGTGTTGCTCCCTCCCCCCGAGGCACTAATAATTCTGACATCTCAGTGAAGGCCTCCTCTTCCTTCTCTCCGCCCCAGTGCACCCCCTCTGGAAGGGCCTGGCCTCCACACCAGGGGGCACCCGACAGTCGCCCATCAACATCCGCTGGAGGGACAGTGTCTACGACCCGCAGCTGAAGCCTCTCAGGGTTTCCTATGCCGCAGCCAGCTGCCTGCACATCTGGAACACCGGCTATTTCTTCCAGGTGGAATTCGATGACTCGGCCGAGGGATCAGGTGAGCCTGGGCCGGGGACGGGGGTGCTTTCTCTTCTCCCATCACAGCCCGAGAGCGGGGCCACACTGGGCACGGAAGGGGCCCAGGGCTTTGCTTACGCGTGGTGTTTGCGGGGCAAGGAACAGAGGCGTCTCAGTGTTGCAGGGTGGGAGGTGGTGGTCATCTTCAGGATTATAATGCACAGCTTCACTGGACATTCCAGGGGCTGGTCAGGAAGAAACGAGAGGCCCATGGCAATGTATGTAGATGGTGCGTCACAGAGAAGGGCAGAGCAGGTGGGGGTAGAGAGGGGAGGTGGCGGTGCGGCCTGAAGGCAGGGGAAGAAGGAAATTGTGCTGACGACGGGGCAGGGCATCCAGAGCCTGGTACCTGCGCTGGTTCTTGCCCCACAGACACCCAGGGCTGGGCGGGCAGGTGGCGAGGCTGTGAGGGTGGCCCTGGAGCCTCTATCCCTGACTGGGTCTCAGCACCTTCCCAAGGGCTTCGTGTGGACCCTGCCCTCAGAGGCTCACCGGGACGCTCACCAGGTTTGGGATGGAGGCTCCGTCGGGTCTGGGAAGGCGTTCACATCCGGGCTGCTGCTGGATTCCGTCTGGTGTTCCTTCAGCACTTGTTGGTATCCCTGTGAGCCCTGTTTACGCCGAGCCTGTCTTCCTTCCGGGAGTGGGGATCGCTGTCCACAGCGGTAGAGGGTGCCTCTGTGACCAGCCCCCGAAGAAAACCTTAGGCACCGAGGGTCTTCTGGGCGTCCCTGGGGAACATCACTTCACCCGTGTCTTCACAACTTGTTGCTGGGGGGGAGGGGCGCTCCTCGTGTCCCATGTGACTCCACAGAGACCACCGCGGGGAAGCGCTCAGCCTCGTACAAGATGGGCTGTGGTCACCGGCTCTGGCTGCTTCCCACGTGGTGGTCAGCGGCAGGACAGTGGAGTGGGGACTTGCCTTCAGGCCGATGCGGAATCTTCCGAACACAGGTCCCAGGGCCGTCAGTCTGCTTCCACCGTGAGGGGAAGGTCCGCCCCGCGCCCTGCGTTCTACCTTTGTCACGAGCCCTGGGCTTGGACTCCCACCCGTCAAAGTGTCCTCGAGATTCTGGGTCACCCTGCCTGGGAGACATCTGAGCAGGTACAGCGCCCACTCCGGGCACCCTGAACCACGTGCAGGCCACCGGCCAGCCTTTCCAGGGGAGGGGCCGGATGGTGAACGGACGCCCAGCTGCAATGGCCCTCCTCTGATGGACCGGCCAGCAGCGGGGTGCCGGCTTCTCCCTGGGCCAGGCCCTGCGAGGCGCTTCGCAGGCAGCGGGGCTCACCTTTCCAGGTGACTCTCTCCCCGTCCCACAGGTAAGAAGGAGCCCGCCTTCCCTGAGTAGCTGCCTGTGTGCCCAGAGCTGCTCACAGTGACCCTTAGCAATGCTTCTCACAGCACACGGCTCGCTGAGCGCCAGGGACCAGAACGCCAACTCTGGCCGATATTTGCACAGATGAACTTCCTGGAAGGATGAGCCGGGCTAACAACAGAGAGGAGGGCGAGCTGCATGCCCAGCTCCTGGAAAGCACGGGAGCCAGCCCGGGGCAGGGATGCACGAACCTATTTACTCAGTGTGCCAACCTTTCTTCTGCCCTTGTCGGTCTGTTCCAAGTTCAAATTCCCAAGGAGCAAACTAAAATTGGATTTTCAGGTTTAATGTGCACATTTGTATCATTTTTTAAAATTTTATGCAGCAACTTTAAAAGATTGAATAAAGAATAATAGCTCCTGGGGCGCCTGGGCGGCTCAGTCGGTTGAGCATCCAACTCTTGATTTCAGCGTTCCAGGTGCTCTGGTTCCGTGCTCAGTGGCGAGTCTGCTGGGGATTCTCTCCCTCTGCCTCTCCCCCACCACTCTCTCTCAAAAAGAAAAAAAAAAGGAATAATAATAGCTCCTGAACTTTTCATTACTTGGTTAACAGTTACGGGAATAATAATTTTGAGAAAAACAGATGTGGTTGGGGATGAGTTACCATAGAGTTCACCTCCTCCCATATGATTATTATGCATAGTTATGGGTCTTACTAATATCTATATAACAGGTTTATTTTCCTTTAAGTCGTAAAATACAAAAAGCTGTGAGGGTCACGTTGGACTTCTGTATGTGCATTGTTAAGAGACATTTGACGGAATCATTGACATCCCCAGGGGAAAGGGTCTGGTGGCTTGAGCGTGGCACTCTGACTGACATCCTCACCATGACCGAGACCCAGAGCGCCAGGATGCTCCGGGAAGTGGTGGTCCCCAGGGACATGGAGATGCCATTGCTAGAAGGCGGAAGGTTTGCGGGACAGACAAGTGGACACCCTCTTCAAGAAGCACGTCCATCCCGTGAATAACAGCATGGCCCCAAACAGACACCACAGTGGAGAGGCTCGGCGTCCTCACTCTCCTCAAGGAGAGACAGAGGCTGAGGGAAGGGCGGCACGTGAAGGGTCAAGTTCAAGCCGGGTTCCTGCGAGCGGAAAGCTCACATTCTGCCCCCACATCTGCCCTTTACCATCCCCTTCTCCGAGCCTACGCTTGAGCACTCCTTGCCATGACTGTGTGAGATGGGTGTTAGCTCCCCTTTCACAGATTAAAGAAAAATGAGTCTCAGAGATTCATGGCCAGAGGCCACAGAGCCCTCACGGCAGGATTCTCTGCCCTCCAAAGAAGGGAATTTTAGGAGCCTGAACCTCTGTGGAAAAAAATCTGCACCCAACATCCACAGAGATCAGGCATGAAGCCACAGACGCTGACCCCATGTGAACGGAGGAAAACGTTAGCACATGGGGAGAATGTTCTGGGCTCGTGGTCAGGTCCCCAGAGAGCCCGCAGCCTGCTCAGGGTCCTAGCCAGGCCCGTGTCCAGTGAGTGCACCCCAGCGGGAGGGCCGGCGGGCAGTGGGGTCGGCCTGGGACACCCATCCCTCACCCCGCAGCAAGAAGCCCACGCCCGACTCTCTGGACAGGTGGAGCGGGGACGCACCTGTGGTGCCTCAAGGGTGAAGCTGTTGCTGTTATGTTTGTATGCTGTATGTCTTACAGCACGTGTGTCTTGGACTCTGGATGATCCTGTGTCCAGCGGGAGATCGCGGTCAGATTTGAGGCTGGCAAACGAGGCTATTACAGATCATAATTACCCTGAGAATCACAAATCAAAGCCTCCTTTGGGTTAAGAATTTCCACCTCTTGAATTTTTACCCAGAGCATAAGTCACAGAACTGGGCATGGCCAGTCCAAGCAGCTCCCTCTGCTTCGGGGATCCGTCCAGGGGTGGGCGTGCAAGTCAAGTCAGACCACTGAGCGCCGGAATTCTCCTGGGAGATGTTGGAAGAGAACCCCTTCCGCCTGCGCTGTGCTGTGGTCAGCAGCTAGCCGGGGCCCCTGGCCTTCAGGGAAGAGCCAGGCCAAGAGCTGGAGAAAAACTGAGGCCTGAGGCCAAACCAGCCCCTGGACCAATAAATCTCTCTCTTTTGCTTAGGTCAGTTTGATGGATGATTCTGTCCCTTGTTTCCAAGAACCCTAATCCAGAAGACCAAAAGAAGTGGCTGAGTTGAGAGAGAAGAAATCGAAGGGATGCACACGTAGAGGATCGGCAGCCTCGTCCTTGTGCTTTCTGCCCAAATGCCACATGCAGTGGCAGATCTGCGAGGCCCGGGGTGGAGGGACCCTGTGCCTGACCCCCAGAGGCGGGCAGTCAGAGCTCGGGGCTTGAAGACGCCGGGTCTGTCCTCCCACGTGGGCCTGGCACTTCGGAGACTGGCTCGGGGAAGGCTGGTAAATGTTTGGCCCCTGGCCTTCCAGGACTTGGGGGAGCGACAGGAAACCATTTTAGTGTTTGCCACCTTCCCTGGTGTAAATACTCCCACTCAGCCGGCTTCAAGCTCCCAACACAGTCACTGATCCCAAGTGAGGCATCCTCTGTACCGGGCAAGACTTCTTCTTGGGTTGCATGTGGCAGAAACTCAACTCAGGCTGGCGGAAGCAAAGAGGAAGGAAACTCACTGGCTCAGACCCTGAGAAGTCCAGGGTGTGGCTGGGCCAGGTGGCAGGAAGACCCCTGGAGGAATGGAAGGAACGGAACTGAAGGTGGGAGGAATCCGAATCCTCCCCGTGGGCTCTGCTTTTCCTGGTGGAGTCATTCCAGGCAGGGGATTCCCAAAGGGGAGCAAAATGGCGCTTGGTGCTCTGGTTCCCCATCCTGACTGAATGGCTGAGAGAGAGACAGTGCCTCTGTGCCCCACGATTGCGGCTCGGGCCCCAGAGCTCACCCTCAGAGCCCAGTGTGGCTGCTGAAGCCCATCACGGCGAGTGAGGACGAGCCCACCCTGGAGCCAGGTGCCGTGCCCAGAAGTGAGGGTGGTCGGGGCGGGGAGGCACACTCTGTGCCCTCGCCGCTGGGCCTGACGAGCTTGCTGTTGACCCCAAGCTGACTGAGGCCCACCCCGGACTCAGGTGGCTTTCAGAGTTCAAGACTTTTGCACCCTGATGCAGCCAGGCCCATGTGTTGACCTGGTCCTGACCCCCACTTTTTGGCTTCTCCACCACCTTCTTAATCTGGTTCAAAGGGATCCAAACCCCCCACCCCGTCCGCCCGGCCACAGACCGAAAGAATTATCTGGGTGTCCCTCCCTGGCCATATAAATTACTAGATAATTCCCCCTGTGGCTCGCGTCCACACAGGCCAATCTGGTTTTACTTTACTTGTCGTTCTCCCAAAAACCCAGTTTCCTCTCTCCGTCTCTCCTGCCTGACTTCACAGGCCCCACGCCCCCATCCCCGGCTCGATTCCCAGCCTCTCCCCCCAACCCCGTTTCTACATCTTCTGTCTTCGCTCACCTCCACTGGAAATTGGGGACTACCAGGAGCAGAGGAAATTTAAAACGCAGCTGAACGATGGCGCGAGCTAAAACACGTTTGCAGTAAGAAACTGAGAATCAGGAGACGCGCCCATAACCCCAAAAAACCCCTGGGTGGACGGCAAGGAAGTGCCTCCTGAGCAAAAGAGGAAGTGATCGGGGAAGGTACATCGTGGAGAAGTAATGGCGCGGAATCTAGGATCGCTCAGGTCAGGTTACTCCAGCAGGTGACTGCCAGGAACTCAGAGCAAAACACAACCAGGAGGCCGAGACGTTTTCCGTCAGCGTGGAAGGTTCCAGCAGTTCTTCCAGCGGGTGAGGGATACGAGTGCTTGGAGATTGGAGCGCCAGCCAGCCGGCGATGATGAGTAACAGAAGTGGAGACCGCGGGGCATTCCAAGGAATTCGAGAGAGTGGCGCTGAAGGCCAGGGAGGGGGGATGACGCAGGGGCGGTGGGAGGGAGAGAGCTTCCTAGGAGGGGAGGGAGCAAGGAGGAAACCAGGGAAAGGCCGCCCCACCGTCAGACACCCCTCCCCACACACACAGCGCCTCACCCGGGAAGCCCCCTCGCCCCAGCCCCGCAGGGCGACCCTCCCATAAGCGGTGGCCGCGCCCGCCCGGTCCACCAGATGGGCACGTAGCGCTCGAGGCCTCAGGGAGGTCCCCTTGAGGAGACACGTGTGACGCACGTCCTCTAGCAAGTCACCTAAACTCTCTGACCCTCAGCCTCCTCCTCTGTGAGGGGAAGATCGGACCCTGGCTCGGGAGGATTGAAAGAGGGTCCTGGGAAGCGCCCAGCACCCTGTGAGCTGAATTAACACTCGGATGACCGGATGATCGCTTTTGCCCTCCCTGGCCATGAAAGGATCCCCAGGAGGCTCTGGCCACGTGCTCTTCCGACGGCTTCCACTGGAGGGAGCACGGAGAGGGCAGAGAAGCAGCTGCGGCCCGGCTGACGGCCAGGACTCCAGTGTTGTTTGTGTGACCCCCACTCAACCGGCTGAAGGAGAAAGGCGCCCCCCTGGCCTGTGGGCAGCCCCCGGAGGGTCACTCCCTTGCAGGGACAGTAATGGGCAAATGAGGCATCAGGCACCAAAGCCACATCGAAGTGGATTTTAAGTCACTAAGGTGGGGCCAGTGACAGCCTTTTATCGCCTAAATGACGGTTGCTCACCACCCCCGGTGCCAAGATATCCCACCTGGGCCGGTTCCTGCGAGCAGAGAAGTTTGCGAGCCTTCGACACGGAGATCAGCGCCCAGCGCACACCATGGGACCTCTGTCGATTTTTCTCCTGCAGCAGAGACAGACCTGCAGATCAGCGTGATGGGAAAGTCTGCCGAGGTCACTTCCATCAGCGGGGGGCCTGTAGGTACCCGCCAGAGAAGCTGACTTGAGCCACTGGAGCCCAAACAGAGCTGCCCAGACAAATCTACGGGCTCCCTCCTGCAAAGGCAGGCTGGAGATGGTGCAGGGGACGGGTCATGGACACGGCAGCAGGAATGCTGTGCCATCTTTCCATCCCCTGCACCATCGCACTCAGGACCCACGTCCCCCGGGACCCTTCCACCTGCCGGCCGGTGACCCCGGGATCGCGCCGTCCCCACCGGCCAGTGTCTGTATTGTGAACCACCCCCCCACGATGCTGCCCACTTAGAGACCCAGAGTCATCTGCACCAGGCTGAGGCAGGCTTCCTTCCTCCCCTCCTCTGCTCCTGCTCCCTCCTGCATCTCTCCAGATGGCCAGTTCCTCAGGCTTGGGAACAGACCTCATGCCGGGGGCCAGTCTGAGCCCCGTCTGGTCCAACACTCCCCCACCACCCCCGTGCGTCCGTCATGGCCTCGCCCTGTGGATCGTGGGCAGCTGTCTGACGAAACGCTCCAGTTAACAGGAATCAACTTAGAAATGGGAGGTGGGTCCCCTTGGGGCCCTCAGAAAGTGCTGCCCAGTGTGGAAGCTGTCCCCCCTCTCCCAGTCACCGACCGGCTGCTCGCGTTCCTTCCGAGGGCCACCCTGGAATTCATCATTCCTGCTCCACACCAGAAGCTACAATTGTGAATCTGCAGGACAGCCCCTTCTGCCGCTTTCTCGGCAAAGTCTTAGTAAGCACCCTGTGCGTGGGGAAGCCTTAGTCCCAAGACGCACTCCCTGCTCACCAGCAGATCTCGGGTCATGACTCACACAAAGAGCGAAATTGAAAGGACCCGTTCCCAACCCCGAGCCCGGCTGGCACCCCTGCCCGTGACCCCGCGCGGCCCTCGGGAGCGGGGTCCACTAACCATGGCGCGTAGAGCACAACAAGGGGAGGCTGTCTGGGGCGGGGACGGGGGGAGAGACCCATGGGGAGCGAGGAAGAGGAGGAGAGACTGTCAGGAGCCACAGCAAGGCCTTGGGAAGATGAATTTTGGGACCTTCTGAAGGAGATGCTGAACAGACGCATGGACGCCTTCAGGAGAGCCGCCACACACACGGTTAATCATCGGGCCTTGCAAGCGGAAAGCCTCCGTGGGCAGCGACTTCCTGGGCCTCCCCGATCCCAGCCGTCCCTGGGTTCCGCGTGCAGAGGGCCTCCGTCCCCACACGGCACGTTTCCTCCCCGCCCGCCGACCCAGGAGCAGACTCTGGGGTCAGGCCAGGGCAGCTGAGCAATCACACAGCTGAGGGCCTGGGCTGAACCTTGGTAATGCATGCATTTTTAAAGACCGGAACATTCCGTCTGTCGGCAAAGCCTCCGCGCCTGGGCCACGGCAGCACCTGCCCCTCAGTGCCCTGCAGGAACCCCGCGGACCTGCGGTCTGTGCCGCCATGGTGGCCTGCTCTCTCTCCCTCCTGCCCTCGCCACCTCCTGTCGCTTTCGGCCTAACGCCCTCTTTCTCTTCGTCCTCAGGGAGGCCCTCTGCGCTGCTTAGCCTAGGTCCCGCAGAGCGCACCCCACCGCGCCCCCGTCACTGCTCACGCTCACCACCAGCACACCGCCTGCCTGTCCCTCGGAGCCCAAGCTCCAAGAGGACAGGACTGCTTCGGTCCCCTTCTCTCTCCATCTCGATGCTCGGTAGACGGTACGGCACATCATAGGAGCTCCCCGAATATTTGCCGAGTGAATGAATGATTCTCCTTCTTTGGCGCCTCTGTGGCTGGCCGCGCCCCTTCTCACGGACACTTCCTGCAGATGGTTTGCCCCTCGGTGTCTGCGCGCGCAGGTCCTGTCCCGGCAGTCATCGCGGCGGCTTCGGGTCTCCGCGGGTCTCTGCTTTGATGGTGACGACAGTGACAGTTTTGGGAAGCACAGTACTACCAGGAATGATAACAGAAGGCGCAGTCACTAATGGAGCCCCTTCTGCGTCCCAGGGGCCGCGCCAGGGAGAGACGCAGAGAGGTAAAAACAGCCCGTGCAAAGCTGAGCGACGTGGTATCAGTGAGTCCAAGTCAGCCTGGCTCTAAAACTGGAGCCACTGCGTGATGATCTTGGAGCGTAACTACCCAGAGAGCGGGGGTGCTGGGGGGTGGCTTGCGCCGCTCCAGCCCCGACGTGTGCTGGCCCCCAGCTGTGGCTCCGGCTTGCTGGGACAATGACGGAGGCCTTGCTGGTGCAGGCGACAGATGCGGGCCCTTCGTCCTTGCCCGTCACAGCTCCGGGACTTTAGCGAGCTCCTGGGGTGGCCCCAAGGATGGGCTGGTAACACTTGGCGACGTTGCGTTATCTGCAGTTTTAACTGATTAGAGCATCTTAAACTTCTCTTGTATTTAAGCCTTAAAACAACCGTGCCCGCCAAAAGCCTGCTTCTCTTGCTGAAAGCTCTGAGCTGACAAATGCATGGCTATTAACAGCAACTGTTGCAAGCACAGAAACAACAGTTTCTGGGGACAGCAAATTTCCCCGTGGAGTCCAATTCCTCCGGGTGTTTGCAGGGTCTGGCCGTGGCTCCGGCAACTCCACAATTATGTTTCAATGCACCTGCTCAGGGACACTGCTGGGTGACACACCCACCCTCCTGGCGGCCGAGTCTGGGGGCTGGGGCCTGGCGAGCGGAAGGCCCCCTTCTCCAGAATCAGGCTTGCCTTTTTAAATAGTTTTATGAAAGAGAAATACCCTGGCACTGCACTGTCATTGTGAAAAGTCACCTTGAGGTTATTTGATCCAGGGCTGCAGCCTTAACTTGAGTTCCTAAGTTTCCCAGCAGGAAAGGCTCGTGGGCTGGAACCCCGCTGCACCAGCCGAGGGGCTGGACCTTCAAGCAGGCCTGGGATGCAGTCGCCGGGTGACTGAGGGCATTCTTGAACGTAGAAGCTGTGCTTTCTGACCTGCCTTTTCCCTCTTCCTGGGTGCACTCGGGCTGAAAGGGGCACCATGCCTGCATCAGCCAAAGGTCCAGGTTTGTCGGTGTCTCCACTGACCTGCCCCAGGGCACCGTTCCAGCCCAGCCCAGGCTATAAACCAGCCTCCTTCCTCCTCAATTGTCCTCCTAGAAAGTTCAGGTTTTGCTTATCTCCTTGTTTGTGTTTGCATATGATAAGGCTAGGGAGGTGCCGCAGCCTTGGGGGCCCGGGGTGGGGCGGGGAGAGGGGGGGAGGGGGTGTTAGGAGCTTGCCCAGGGTCGAGTCCTTCCTTTACAGAGGCCCAGACGTCACCCTGAAAGAGACACATGTCTTGGAGGCCCCGCTGAACAGGAACATTCTTTTCTGAGGTGGGCCAGGGCCCCAGGCTTCCAAAGGATGGCCTTCCATGCTTCGTTCTCCTGCGGAAGCAGACGGGCTGGAGTCTGGCTGGTGGGAGGCAGCTTCAGGGGAAGCTTCACGTCGGGGAGAGCGTGGGGCCGCGTCTGTGGGCTCCAGTCCTGTGCGGAGGGTGACCTTGGAAAAGGCTTCTGACCTTGCGCCCACAAGCCCCTCCCGTCCCCGCGGCTGCCCATCCCTGGCACCACGGGAGATTTTTCTACAAGGGCGTTTTTGGCGGGCTTCTAGCAGACATCCAGCTAGGGGTGGATTTATGCTGCATACAGCTGGTATCGCTCTTTCGGAGACCTTATGTATGTCCCTACATAGAATTCTAATTCTAATTCCCGCTTGAGCGGGAAGGGACCGCAGGAACCTTCTAGCTGGTAATCGTTTTCCAACAGATGGAGTCAAGTCCTTGAAAGTTTACATGCCGTGGAGTCACCAGCATGACTATTGTCATGACAACCCTCCACCAGGCACTCTCCCCGTCACCACCTCCGTTTATCCCACCAACACTCACTGCACGGGTGGGGAGGCTGAGGCTCGGAGGGGCCGAGCAGCTCGCTCAGGGTCACGCAGCAAGTGTGAGGCGGAGGTAAGCTGCAAGTCCAGGCCTACCTGCCGTTCCTGCCTTCTGGCGCTCTGCTTCTAGAAAGGATGGCGTCGGCCTGCGTGGGTGAGCATGCTACCGTCTCCACCGTGGTGCCCAGGCCGCCTCCTGCAGGGAAGTTGCTCAGACTCTAAGTGCCACACGCCCCCCTCAGGCTTGCCTCTTGGTCACAAACGGGTGTGTTTTGGCACGCGAGGCCACTGGTTGGCCCGCGCCACGAAGCCCCTCTGCCCCGCGGATAGAGGCTGCCAGGCAGGAGCAAGCACAGATATTTCCACTGCCCGGGTTCGTGGTCCTCTAACATCCCGAAATTGTGTTTTCTGCTTGGAAGGATCAAGTGGAAAAGGCGTGGGTTTTCGTGTCAGACCTGGGCTCAAATCCCAGCTCCCGTTGCTGGGATTACCAGCAAACTGCCCACCCTCTGCTGGTAAGCTTCAAGGCAACCCAAAACTACAAAGGGCAGTTGTAGTTCACCTACAAGTTCACCTCCCCCCCAGGGAAAAAAACCAACCCCTTTGTCATTTTAGCCACAGAAAATCTCCATTAAAGCCTTGTGATTCCAACCCACCGGGAGGCTTTCCCATCTGCAGAGCGACTCCTCCACGGTCCCGTGTTGTGCCCACCGGGATATTCGGGCTTTGGGACTTAGGACGTTTTCATATGCTTCTCTCTGTGTATTTTTAAAAATTGAAGTATAATTCACATGTGTGTGCTCAGGAGAGTCGATTTCCTCATAAAACCGTAGAACTCTACAACTAGACGAGAACTTGACGAGGTTCTAGACCAACAACCCTCATTTTCGAGTGAAGAAAGGCAGCGAGGAGCTCTATGAGCTGGTCGAGGGCAGAATCGTGAACTCAATCTGTTTTCGACTTTACCGTTCAGCTCCTCCTGCTCCTTGTACTTTTCATGGCGAAAGCAGAACTGAGAACACCACCAGCCAGGGGCCTCTGACGTTGTCAACAGCATCGGTCACCCAGAGGAGCTGATGCGGGCTGGGCCACCCCTGGCATCTGCAGGGGGGGCCTCCTGACCTGCCCCCCAGCCCAGTAGCCATGTGCTCACTTCAGTTAAAAGCAAGATGCACCACAGTTACCATTCTATCCATAGCAACACTGATGGAAATCTGTTAGCAAAGCGCAGCAGGAGCTCAGCCACCTTGTGCATGGGATTCTCAGCCCTCGCCCTGGGCTCGGGACGGTGCCCTTTAGTGCTCCATCATGGACGTTCCTGTCTGCTAACAGCTCCCGGGGAGGCCGCCCCGGGGACTGAGGGTGACTTAGAAAAGAGTCCACCAATAAAGCCCGGTCGTATAGTGAGACTACCCGGAACAGGGACTGCATGCAGGTTGGCGCTGACGGAGAAGGCAGCGTGCTGTTTCTCGGAATTTCTTTACGTGAACATCTTGCTCGTTACATATTAGTTTGTGGAATTCTTTGGTGGTGGAATTTAAGCTGCCACTTTTTCGTTCAAAAGACATTTTTTTTTTTTTTAAATTAAAGAAAAGCCTGGAAACCTTCTAGGACGGGCATGCATCTCAGAAAGGTTTTCTCTGCCTTCCGGGGGCACCAAAGGGGATGAGGTCCCTGCCGCCACCTGGTGGCAGCCCTGAGTTCTGCACCCGCTCTGGTCAGCGGGGGTCAGCTGGGGCCAGAGGGCCACAGGGACAGAGGTGAACAGACAAGAGCCGGCCTTTCACTTTGTCCTCTGTGCAGGACGTCGATCTCTCAGGAGGGAACTTGCGTGACCTCCGTGTAGGTAGATGCTGTCCCAGCAAAGGGCAGTCCAACAGACAAACTAACACACGGGTTCCTCTGGTTTCGTTTTCCAGGGATCAGCGGTGGCCCCTTGGAAAACCTCTACAAACTAAAGCAGTTCCATTTCCACTGGGGGGCGGCGAACGAGCGGGGCTCAGAGCACACGGTGGACGACCACGTGTACCCGGCAGAGGTTGGTAGACGCCATCCTCGCAGCAGCTACGTCGTGGGGGCTTTCTACGCCCCAGGCTGGCGTGTAGGGTGACCGGCCAGCCTGAGTGCCCGGGAAGGGAGCATTCCCGGGACACTGGACTCTCGGGGCTCAAACCGGAGCAGTGGGCCGCCCTACCCATCCAATCACACAGCTGTCCTAAGACCAGGGTACCGTTCACGCTTCCGTCCAACAGAAGGAGAGACCGAGGTTCTAAGAGGCTCTGGGACTTGCCAAGGTCCGCAGCTGGGATTCAAGAGCCGCTCCCTCAGCCACGTGCCCGCTGCTGGTCGATTATGGACTTAGAAGCTTCTGGTCCTTCGAGGCACTCAGGGCCTTCGACGGAGATCTGAAAATCCTTACAACAGAGATCATCTTCTTGAAGCGATGAGACGTTTGCATCATTCCAAAATGGGATTCTGTAGAGAAAATCGGTAGGGATAAATGTTAGGAGTTGGTGTTTGCAGCTGTGGGGGGGGGGGGGGGGGGAAAGGGTTTTTAAAAAACTCCCCCCCAATATTTTTTTTTGAAATTTTTCCAACATACAAAAAAACCCACAAAACCCTGCAAGGACTGTTCCGTGAGACCCCACGAGGCTGCCACCCAGATGCAATGGTTAACAGTTTGCCATATTCACCTTCTCACTCCTCTGTCCATCCACCCGTCCCTCCGTCCACCCCCCAAACACCTGACCTCCTGATGCATTTCAAGTTATGGACAATTTTTATCCTAACTTTTCGCTGCCATTGTTATGGGAGCAGGGCTACAGTTAAAATAGAGCTGGGATCCAGTCAAACTAAAACATGAACACCACCTGCAATCTCACACCCAGAGGTGACCTCTGGGGACAGTGTATAAACAGGAAGTTACACCTGTTGTTATAAGTGCGGACATGTTTACAAATAACACAAAAGCGAAGGAGTGGGGCTTGTGACATGCTCTTTCTCATTCGGCAGCATGCCTTCTGTCTTGGTAACTGTATGTCTGCACGTGGTCTTCCATGAGCAGATGCTTTAACAGAAGAGGCGGCTGCATAGAAACAAGACTGGAGCTTGGCCCCCCAGTGGCTCTCCCTGGGTCAGCCGAGCAGGGGCTGCCAGGCCCATTCTGGCCGTGCCTCTGGCCCATGCGGGAGCCTCCATTTCCTGTGGGGGTTTGGAAGGCAAATCCAGTTTGAAGGTGGGGTCCCTGAAGGAAGCAGCCTGCAGTTGGGGCATTGGGCCCAGCTGTCTTGATTTCTGGACGACTGCACTGGGACGGTGCGGGGGGGGGTGGTTTTCCAGGTGAGTCATGCACGGGCTGGGAGAGGCCAGGCCACCCTCGCTGGCCCCAGTGCCATGGCTGGGAGCACTGGGGCTCATTGGGAGTGAGGTGTCACCTGGACCCCGCACCCTTGGCAGAGGCCCCCCAGCCCTGCAACCCAGCAGCTGCACGGGGAGGGTCTCATTGACCACGACAGGCTGGAGGGCTTTCTGGACTGTCGGTGTGGACTTGAGGCTTGGGTCACCACTCAGAAAGGCCTGTAGCACAGCTCATCCTGTAAAAGGACCAATGTGCGGACACCCAGGCCCCTTCTTGGGTCTGGGCCAAGCTCAGCCTCAGCAGGACCACGAGCCCCCATCACACAGAACCCAAGCCAGACCCCGGCACCTGGCCTCCCCTGTTTCCCCGGCTCGTCCTCTGCCCCTTACTTAAATCCTTGTCAGCTGGCCAATCCTGATGCCGAGTTTGGGCTCGGGAAAACCTAAGGAGGAATGTGAGATAGGGACATAGATGAGGTTCAAAGGAGAATGACAGACGTGGGGGGAGAATGCAGTTTGGACGGCATACTCACATTAAAAACTGTGCGTCGTTTATCTGAAATTCAAATGTAACTGAGCGTCCGGGTGCCGATCTGGCAAGCTGGCTCAAGGATCTCTGAGTGAGAGCGTACCATCCCGCCGCCAAGTCCTATTTCACACCGCGAAGCCGAGCCTCCTTTCCCTCCCGCCGGAAGTGCCCAGGCCCTTGCCGTCTGAGCTTCTCTCCGAGTTTGGGAGCCCCAAGCAGGCGGCACACCTGAATCCGGTAAAACCGGGCAATGGGCGCTGGGTCCGGCCCGCAAGCCGGAGCAGATGCTATACGTCTTGCCACACCGTGATCAACGTAATTCCTTTCTTCTCTCTTTCAGCTGCATTTAGTTCACTGGAATTCGGTGAGATACCGAAATTACAAAGAAGCCGTAACGGGGGAGAACGGCGTGGCCGTGATAGGCGTGTTTCTAAAGGTAAGCTTGCTGGGGCGCGGCTCCCCCAGCGAAGCGGGTGAACCACCGTCCGTGGAGCGTGGAGTGGGCTCGCCCTCCCGCCTGCTGCCTTCACACCCCGGCCTTTCCCGTCTGTGCCATGCAGCTGGGGGCCCGGCACGAGGCACTGCAGAAGCTGGTGGAAGTCTTGCCGGAAATCAAGCATAAGGTAAGCTGCGTGGTTTGCACTCGGCACAGCCGAGAAGCACGTCTGCTTAGATTAATGACCCACTGGCAACAACAAAAGATCTAATGGGTGGAAGCGTCTGGCTGAGGGGGTCTGAGTCCCTGGTCCAGGGCTGGGACTCCCTGGGGCTGATTCCAGCGCGTCCCCAGCAGGCTCACTCCCGGACGTCCGCGGGTCCCTGCTCCCCGAGGACCCCTCCCTCCTCAGTACAGCGGGGGTGCTGGACTCCCTCCGACTTTCCCAAAATTCAGCCGCTCAGGCAGCATCTTAAGGTGTTTGCCATGTCCGCCTGTCACTGGTACTGTTCGTTACGTAGTATTTTTCCTTACACCGATCAGCCTTGAAAGACTCTTTAGACTTCTCCCAGGCAACGACATCTCCTAGGGATGATGTTTGTTTTAAAACCAACTGCAGTAAATATCTAAGTGTCATTTAGGAGTGCTCACACGCATGCCGCCTCCCACACTCCCAGTGCGGGATCTCAGGGTCACCCCATCCCGGGAGAGCAGGGAGGCCAGGGGAGGGGAGGAAGTCCAGCCCGCCGCTCGCCCTCCGCGAGTGCGTCTTCGCTCGGCCCCCCGGTGCACCTCACTGCACTAAGCTCAGCTCAAACAGACAAGGACAACCGTGCAGCTTTTCTCCAACATCAGCTGAGAAAGGACTTTGATGGACACATGGAAATTCCCAAGAAATGCAGTTTATTTGTTCAGTACCAAACAAAAGAATTCCGGACGCGAGCAGTCCTGGTGGTCCCTGGACGGGGACGGATGGGCCCGGACCTGTCGCAACAATGGCCCGAGCGGCTCCAGATGAAAGCAGGGGGCCAGCCCTTCCTCGGCGGCTTCACGGGGTCTGTTTGATGTGGGCGGTGTGTTCCCCTTGATGTTGACCTCGGGGCTGGCCCCGTGGGACCAAGACCAGATCACCCCCTGCTGCCCCGTCCACAGGCTCAGGAACTTCCCAAGGTCAAGGTGCTGGGAGCATCCTCTTCCCCGCTGGTCTGCAGCCAGAGTAAACCGAGGATGTTTTCCCCGGGCGTCCACCTCCCACACGGCGTGGCCTCCACCTCTTGGTGGGAAGGGAAGGACCTGGCCGCGATGGGCTGTTTACTCTGGGGGCTGCTTTCCTTCCACGGAAGCTCTGGAGCGCGTCTGGCTCCCCAGGGCCATCTGGGTGTCAGCGAGGGTGACAGGGAAGGTGCCTGGGCCTCGCTTCTGGGCCTGACGCTCGTCTTTGGCCTCAGCTTCCTAACCTGAGAAGTAAGAGTGAGCTCCTAGGACACAAAAGGTCCAGCCTGCAGGGTGGGCGTCTGTGCCTCCCAGGTCGGGGATGGGGTCCCGTTAGACTCAGTGGCCCCTCTCTGCGCCCCATGCTGGGTGCCCCCAACGTCCAGAGCCATTCTTTATATTGGCAATGTTAGACGCCATCTCTGTGGCCTGCCGTTCTGTGGTTCTGACAAATGCGTCGTCATGGATCCTCCCAAAACTTTAATTGGCGGCAAAGCTGTGGCGGGGGCATCCAGCTGGCCCTCCACACAGGCCGCCGCCTTTACCCCCACCCCTGCAGCCCCAGGGAAGGAGGGACAGCCAGCTTTGGGGTGGGACAGACTCCCGCAGCGTCTGGGCTCTGCCGCCGATTACGTGGCTTTGGGAAAGTCACGTCTACATACCCCGTCGTTCCTCTTTAATAAAGTAGAAACACCTCTCGCGGGTGGATCTGAAACCTCGCAGTCACAGCCTCGGAAGCCCGTTCGGGAGAGGGGGAGGCACGTGGATTTGCCACGGTGCTCCCCCGCCCCCCACACTTCTTGCATTTCGTCCCAAGTGCACCTGTGACCTGCTTCCTTCACGACATCACCAGAGCACACAGGGTGATGTCATCAGCCTCGAGAGGGCCTGGGAGTTCCGACACGCCCCCCACGGAGGAACCGTGCCTTCAGACACAGGGTCTGGGGACGAGCGTGTCCGCCCCGTGCCTGGACGCCCTCCGGCAGTGCCGCCCGGGGCCTACAGCTCCGGTACCTCGGCGCTGGCTAGCGCGGCGTTGCTCCCAGGCCTGCGCCCGCGGCCTTGGTCTCCCTGGCTTTCCAGAGCAGCAGGGACCATGGTCCTGAGCCTGCCAACCCGAGGGACCCCAAGAGACCCTTCTGTCACTGAGCAAAAGCCTGCTGGAGGGCCCCTGGCTGAAGAACCAATAGGTCCTCCTTTGTCTGCACCCTTCCCTCACCCTGCACTGTGCTGAGTGGCAACCAGATTGCAGGCCCGGGACTCCTGCCCCTGCTGGTGGATTTCTTCAGGGGTTCCCTAGTCCTGGGCAGAAGCAGGGGGTCCCCTCCTGCAGGCTCCCTGCCCTCCACCGCTTTACTGCTTTGGTTTCTCACTCCCTCCTTCCAGCCAGGTGGCCTCTGTGCTATTCCTCAAGCCCTTCAGGCCACACCCTGCCTCAGGGCCTTTGCACTGGCTCTGCCCACTCTCTGGAAGGCTCTTCCTCCAGAAACCTGCAGCCCTCTTCCTTCACCCCTTCCAAGTCTTCACTCAAACGTGTCCTTCTCTATGAGGCCTTGAGGACTATCCCTTCTTAACATGCCAACCGCTAAACCCCCAACCCAGCATTTCTGATCCCACTGCCCTAATTAAGTGTCCTCCGTCATGCTTACTGTGGTGGGAGCGACTTGATATTTCACTTACTTATTTTGTGTGTGCTCTGCTTTTCTCTGGTAAAAGGTGAGTCCCGTGAACGTGGGTAGTTTGTCCTCTCTGTCTCCTCCTGCCCCCCCTCCCCGTGCCCAACATAGAGTCAGGTGCGTACAACGTAGCTGTGGGCAAATGAATGAAGGAGGTGCCCCATCCATGACCCCCGAAACGCAGAGGGGCAGCTGTCCCCGATCCTTTGATGGAGGCTGGAAAGCCAGTAGGCACGGATTCTGACCAGAGGCTCCCACGTGGGGGAGGCGCTGACATGAGCCCCCCTCGGCTGCAGCACGGGGAGCTTGGTGCTTGGTGGTCAAGAACAGCATCCAGAGAAGGAGAATCCTGGCATAATGGTAAGGGCAGCCTGCTTCAAAGAGAACACCAACTGTCTAGAAAGAGTAATATTTTCTGAGGCAGCCCTTGTGGGAAACAGTCCGGTGGTTCCTCAAAACTTAAACACAGAATTACCGTGGGATCCAGTACGTGCCCTTCTGGATATGTCCCCCAAGTAACTGAAAGCAAGGTCTTGAAGAGACATGGGTGCATCATGTTCACAAGAGCATCCCTCACAATAGGCCAGAGGTGCAAGCGTCTGTTTTGGGATGAATGGATTAGCAAAACGCGGTCGATCCATGCAGTGGAATATTAGGAAGGCTTTTCTGACACCTGCCACAGTGTGCATGGACTTGGAGGGGACTGTGCGGAGTGAGGTCGGCCCGTCACAACAGGACCAACGCTGTGCGGCTCTGCTCACACGAGGCCCCCCGAGGACTCAGATCCACAGGCACGGGAAGTAGATGGGGGGGCAGCGCTGGTGCCGGGGGTGGGACGCGGGGGTTGCCTAACGGGGACAGAGTTTGCTTAGGAAGATGGGAATGTCCTGGAGATGGATGGTGGCTGGCGGTGGTCACACCACGTGAACGTACCTAGGGCCACAGAACTGTATGCTTAAACATGGTTAGGATGGTCAATTTCATGTTATGTGTGTTATTTTACCATTGTTTTAAAAAAATGTCATGTTTTCACAGCGGAGGTATGCAAACAAGAATAACTTAGAAAGGAAACGTGTAAGCATTTGGTGGGCATCCCTGCTCTGCACAGGAGGGTCACATTTTCTTTACTGCTTCCAAATGTGACGACCACGGCCTCACCGTCTTTATCCCGGGAACAAACCTGTCCCGTGAAGGCCTGGTCGCTGGGATAAAGATGGGACACCATCCCCTTCCTGCCAGCACCCCCCCCCCCCCCCGCCACCACCGTCTCTGCCTGAGACCCGACGCCGCCTGCGGTCTTGGTCTCTCAGGGTGCACGGGCTGCCGTGGGCCCCTTCCAGCCCTCCCGTCTCCTGCCCGCCTGTCGGGACTACTGGACCTACCCCGGCTCCCTCACCACGCCTCCGCTCAGCGAGTCGGTCACCTGGATCATCCAGAAGCAGCCTGTCGAAGTGGCTCAGAGCCAGGTGAGCTGCACCGGAACCGGCGTGGGGGGAAGGGACTGAGGGCTCAAGTCCTGTTTGGGGCCACCGAGACACTGTGAGTGTGTGTCACGGGTTTCATTGTCCGGTGTGGTTTGGATTTTCCAGCTAAACAGGAGCTAGGTGGACAGTTACACTCTGGCTCTGTCTTAATCTTCAGCGGTTTTGAATTCAGGCGTGGCAAGTCTCCCTGATGACAAATGGCTGAACGAGGTCAGGGCTTTGCTCTGTCGTGTGTGTCGGTCTAAAGCTACTTTAGCAAGAACAGAAGTGACGTTAGAATTGGGACATGGGTCCCCACGATGGGACCTCTGTAGGTATTTGTAGGTGAACAAATTAACCAAGGAAGGAGTATCGTCGATGAATTTTGCAAAGCCGTGAAAGAAGTAGGATCATTGAAGGAGAGGAGGAGATTTTAGAGTTTTTTTCCCCCTTCTTTGGATGATAGAACAGTAAATAATTGAGTTTGCTGAGGTTTCTCTCACGGGCTGTATTAAGTTATACACATTGAGAGAAAATTCCAGAAGGATTAGGTCAGTCAGCTATTGCTACAACAATGCTGGTTAACAAACCACCCCAAAACTCAATGGCTCCTAACAAGCATCTATTTTTCCTGCTTTGGGTCTGTGGGTTGTCTGTGGATGGCAGGGTGTTGGGGTTTGGGTCAGGCCCAGGTTGTCTCGTGCTCCTTGGACCAGTGGCTACCCAGAGCTGGGTCCATGGTGCATGACAGAAATGCAAAAGACCAGCAGACCCCACATGCTCTCATGCTGCTGGCCACAGCAGGTCCCAGTGGCTGAGGTCCGGGGGCGGGGAGGAGGTGAGCGAGCGCTCACAGAGTAATGCCCTAATCTGGCACACAAACTTACACCAGAAATTTAATACTGGATGTCCCAGGATTTCTGCACTGGTTCTAATTTCCTTCCTCTTCCTTTTCTAAATAGTCTCCCCCCACCGCCACCCAAAGTAAGTAGATATTACTTGTTAACACTTAAAAAACTTAGAGTATCTTTTTCTCTGGAAATCTCAAGAATGCGGAGACATCGTGTCTGTGTCAGGCATTCAGAGTCTGGGGATGACAGACATGCAGCAAGCTCGTGGCCGCGGCCCCTGTCCCCATGCAGGGTGGGCCTTCCCTGCCAGTCTCTTTCTGAGGCTCCGGCCTCGTGATGCTGCAAACATCCTCTCTCTCGTGCAGAAGTCATGGAATGACGCTGTTTGCTTTGGAAGGCAGACAGATCCACTCTTCTCCCAAACCAGAACTGTTAGTGACACCAGGAGGACCCTGGTCGACAAATGGCCCCTGGTCACCAAGACCCCTTCTGTCCCTCAGCACACACGTAATGAGCACCCATGCATGCCGGGTATTGCAGCTGAAGCGGGTGGGAGACGGGTAGCAGCAGATGCAGTGATGAGGTCCATCAAGAACAGTCTCTGCACGCTGCTGTTTGGGAGGAAATAGAAACACGAGCTAATTATTTTAAGACGGGGGTGAGTATTAAACAGCAATGCAGAGCAGAAGCCCCTTACCCCAAGCAGAGGAACTGGGGAGGTGGTGGGGGGTTGGGGGGGAGAGAAGCTGCCTTCCTAAGCGAGCCAACAGCAGGTGCAGGGCATCCTGTGCCTGAGCCCCGGGAGCCTGGGTCCTCCGTGCCCTCCGTGACCCTGGGGGCAGCCGCCAGCTTGCTCCACACGTGGTCACTGTGTAGACACAACCCAGCTCCATTGGTCATCGAACATGCGAGTGATCCTCGCAGAGCTCCTCGGTATATTCGGAGAACAAATGAGGTGATAAAAAATGGACTTTTAGCTCCTTCAGTGAGAAGCGAGTCAAATGTTACTTCCTGTTGTATGTACTCGCTTAGTTTTTATGTTATAGGTGTTCGTTGACTGCTGCTGCATGGCAACTCCCAACGTTAGAGGCTTGAGGAAACGATCACCGTCAGAATCCCCCTGAGTTGCCGGGGGTCAGAGTATGGGGTGGTTCCGGCTTGGGATCGCTTGTGGCGTTGCAGTCAGATGTCCTGTGGGCTCTGAAAGCTTGAGCCGGGCTGGAGGCTCACTTGGCGGCCGGCAAGCCGGTGCTGGCTGTTGGCCGTGGGCCTCGGCTCCCCTCGTGGGTGCCGCTTGGCCGTCCTCACTACACGGCGGCTGGCTTCTCCAGCAAGGATGCAGGAAACCAAGGCAGAAGCTTCGACGCCTCTTCTGACCGCGCTTGGGCGTCCCCTCCGCCGCCTCGTGCTGGCTGTGCGCGGCCATCCCTGATTCAGTGTGTGGGCAGGGGTGGGACGGAGCACAAGTGCGCACGGCAGGAGGGCCTTCTGGGAGCTGGTTCACTCCGTACCTGCACGCAGCCCACTCTGGTTGCTCTCTATTGCAGCTGGCTGCCTTTCGCACGCTCCTGTCTTCCGCGCTTGGTGAAGAAGAGCATTCAATGGTGGACAACTACCGTCCGCTTCAACCCCTGATGAACCGGAAGGTCCGTTCATCCTTCCAGGCTGCGGAAGGGGGCATCTGAGTGAATGTCACCTCTGACACTAAAAAGAGAGAAAGAGATCATTGTTTCAGTCACTGTGTGTTTCAGTTGCGGGGAAAAGAAACCACCTCAAAGAAGCCTCAGTAGGGTAGGGAACGGAAATGTGGGGACACGGGCTATCTCGGCGCCTACGGCAATGCCCGAACAAGCCCCAGCTGACCCGGGCCACCCGCCCATGCTTCCTTGTCTCAGACAGGCGCCCTCTGTCTCTCCACACTCATGGCCCCCGCGTGCTTCCCGAGGGACGGGGACCCACATGAGTCTTCCCCGCCTCCAGACTCCTGGGCATCTCAGTGTCCTGGGACTGTTGTGACAGATAACCAGACCGGAGGGGCTAACCCCACAGCGACATGTTCCTTCACAGTTCTAGAAGCCCAGTTTGAAGGTGTCGGGGGGCTGGCGGGAAACCTTGGCTTCCTGGCCTGGCCCGGCCCCTGAGGCCGCCTGCGTTCCCCGGCTCGAGCCCCCGCTCCGGCTTCACGGCCTAGGGGGTTTCCAATGTGGCCGCTCAGGACCTGGTGCCGTTCAGTTGTGGTCATTCTGCTTTTTTTTTTTAATTGTAATGAAACACACACCACATAAATTACCATCTTACCCATTTCCAAGTGAACGGGTCTGTGGCGTTTATTGCGTTCAAAATGGTGTGCAGCTGTCCCCACCGCCCCACCCCAGAGCTCTCTGCATCTTGCAAAACTGGAACTCTGCCCCCCCACCCCCCAGTTCGCACTCCCTGCCCACACCCGCCCCCAGCCCCCAGCAGCCCCGATTCGAGGGTCTGTCTCTGCGATTCTGACTGCGCTACAATAAAACCGTTATGATATGGAACCGTTACGATATTTGTGCTTTCGTGACTGGCTTCTTTCACTTAGCGTGAAACGTCCCCAGCGTTCACCCGTCCTAAAGCTTGTGTTAGAGCTTTCTTCCTTTGTGAGGCTGAGGAACATCCTGATCGATAATGGCATTTTTATTCTCACAGCATCACAAATATTCCCCTCTGGTAGCGATGCAAAGCTACGAACAACCCATCGTGTTATCTCCCAACATTACCTTTCTGAGCTGAGGCACAGTGAGACATGCACATAAGCATTGCATGTTTTCTTCCTCTTCCTTTCCTAAATAGTCTTTTCCCCCCTAAAGTAAGTAGGTATTACTTGTTTAGATTTTTAAAAACTTAGAGTATCTTTTTCTCTGGAAATGTCAAGAATGCGGAGACGGCCTGCCTGTGTCGGGGATTCAGAGTCCGGGTCCGGACAGACACACCACGGCCCCATCCCTGCGCGGAAAATACAGAATCCACCGAGATGCAGCAAAAAAACCTCCATTTCATTTCGGGGAGCTAAAGAATAAATAGACTCTTTACAGTCCACAAATAGCATCTCGAATCAAAGAGAACGTATGATATGGATGTGGTTTGTCTTGGCAGAGATTTTTATTTTTCCCCAATCTCAGAGCCTCCCGTGGTGTTTCCACAATTTGCAGTCTGGCTTTGGGCGATTCGAGGCTCTGGCCTCCACTGCAGAGAAAGCAACCCGACCTCCTTGCACACCGTCTTCGCTGGGAAAGCTCACCCTCACGGTGCCTGTCCCGTTACAATGCCTCGTCCAGATGCAGCCCCACAGGCCCTCCAGGGTGCCCACAGAGCCTGCGGAGGCAGCTCCGTTCCAGCAAGCATGGGTGCGCCGGTGATGGGTGGGGGGCCTGGCTGTTAGCCTGGGTGTGGAGCTGGGGGAGGACGGTCGAGGAGAAGAGGATAGCGTAAAGTCTGGTTCAGACCAAAAACACTTCTTGTCCTCTGAGGAAACGTCACGATGCCTGAATCTTGAGTGAGGTGGGCTTTCGTGCACAGGGAGAGTGTCCTGTGGTGGCCAAACAAGTTGCCCCAAACTCAGTGGCTTCCAACAATATGCATTTATTGCCTTACAGTCTGGAGGGCAGAGGGCAGACATGGGTCTCAGGGAGCGACAGTCAAGGTGCGGGCAGGCTGGTTCCCGCTGGAGGCTTCTGGCTGTTTCTGGGCTTCCCCAACGGCTAGAGGTGCCCCGTCCCTTGGCTCAGGGCCCCTCCTAAGACCGCCTTCAAAGCATGTCACTACCACCGGCCTCTGCCTCCATCACCACAGCGTCCCTCTGACTCGGACCCTCCACCTCCCTCTTACAAGGACCTTGTGAGGGGCCCACCCGCATTGTCCAGGCTCATCTCCTCACCTCCAGATCCTTAATCCCATCTGCAAAGTCCCTTTGCCATGTGAGGTCACACATCCACAGATCTGGGGATTAGGACGAGGACGCCTTGGGCCATTATTCAGCCGTCCACGCTGTATGCACAAAACTGCACTGAGACTGGTCTCCTCTGAAGGTGGGGGGGGAGGGGACAGATTGGGAAAGGTGCCAGGGAAACACAGGGGTGGGAGGGAGGGACGTTGAAAATGCTCCAGAGCTGCGCTGTCCAATAGCCTTTCCTGTAATGGCGGAATGTTCCAGAACTGTGCTGTCTGATAGCACTTTCTGGGATGGTGGAATGTTCCAGCACTGTGCTGTCCGATAGCACTTTCTGGGATGTTCCAGAATAGCATTGTCCGATATGGCAGCTCTTGGATACACATGGCCATTGAGCACTTAAACTGGGTTAAGTGCAACTGAGGAACGGAACTGTAACTATACGTAATTTTAATTACTTGAATTCAAATGCCTCTCATGACCAGCCAGTGGCTGCCATGCTGGACAGCACAGCTCTCTAATGGGACCTGGGCAGGTATATTACTTGACTGCCCACTTGAGAGCTGAGGTTTCTGAGGCCCTGCCGACAGGACATGAGGCCACCTGGGATGTCAAGTCCATCACGTCTGTGGGCATCACAAAATTGCTACCAGCAGGTGACCGGCGCCTCCAAGGGAAGGCAGCTCTGTACTGATCAGGACACAGGTCATTCGTTTGCAACAGAAATGGCTTAAAATAAACATGTTTTGACTCTTAAGAGGACTGAGTTCGGTGGTGACGCTAGGTGAGAGGATTGGCTCGAGGCCGTCAGAAGAGATATCGAAGGAAGAACTCACCGAAATGGACATGTTTCTGTTCCACGTCTAAGCTCATGTCCCCGGTCACTTCATTCATAATTAAGAGGAGTTTATTGAACAGCAGAGCACATGTCCGATTGCATGGGCCCAGCCCTCACCCCCAAAGCTTGCAGTTCCCTTGCTCTGGGGAACGGTGTTTGAGAAAGCTCCCCAAGTGACTGGCTTGGGTGGCTAGGGACAAGACCCTGGCCATCCCACTTAGCTGTTGTAATAAGCTCTATGGGCATTCTGGGAAACAGCCTCCAGGTTTTAATGGGGAAATTGAGGCTCACTTGAGAGATGGCGACTCACCCAGGAAGAGGCGGAGATGGGAGAGAGAGCCGCTCTCTAACGGGAGGTGGTTCGCCAGGGCCCGGGCAGTGCTCGGTTCTTGCCTCCTCTGATGTGTGCAGTTAAAGACGAGAAAAAAGGCCGCCTCACATTGGAAAGATCAAGTCCTGAACTATACCGTTCAGTGAAAAATCTCGTGCTATCAGACCCTGCAGTCACATTTGGATGGATGCTTCCATCCAAAGAGGTGCCCACTCAGACGTCCCGCAATTTCTGAGAACCACACTTGCAGATTATGAAGGCATGTGGGGACTTGGAGAATAGGCTCTCTGTGCCATCCCTTTCCACGGGGACTTTGGGGGCAGAGAAAGGCCCAAGGGTGCAGAGGGGCCTTGCAAGAGGAAGAGCAGAGCCTGGGCTTGGTTCTACCCGCCACGCGGTAACACCGTGTCCCAACCAGAATTCCAAGGGCAGGTGGGAGAACTTTCATCCTCGTGTTTCATGCTGATGTAAGCCTTTCCTCTGAGGGCACGGACGCCTTTGAAAGTCTCCTGGTAGGTGTTTTCTTTTGTCAGTTATTTTTAAAAGCCGGTGTTAACCCTGGGACACTGAGACCCTCCCGGGAGCCACACCGAGCCTGGATGCATTGCACTGAAACCACAAACACCCCAAGAGGAAAGACGTGGCTCTCAGCCCTCAAAGCAATGGTACAAAAAACAAACACAGACGCTCCCACTCCCTGTCCTGAGCGGCTGCCAGATGCGGAGGTCAAGGTCCGCAGGTTTGTGGGACCGGCTCTCAGTGTGCTGCAATCGTGGCTGAGGCCCTATTGTGGAAACTCTGGCCTAAACTTGAAAGCTCAAAGACTCCTCCCTGTGCTTTTATGTTATTTTCTCATTTTTAAAAATACAAATGTGTAAGAAGTGCCCGGTTCCTGGCAAATTGCTGTCCCTCCCTCCCTCCCCTTCACTTCCTAACCGGAGAACCAGAGATGCTCTCTCCTGGTGGGCCGCAGGGCTGACTGAATCCCCTCCGCGCTGCCCCTAGGGACAAGACCCACTGCGAATCCTTATGTGGACCACCCCTGCCCACCTCCCCACCCCCCACCCAGTCTGCACCAGCCAGGAGTCTGGGCCCCTCTCACCCCGTGTCTCCTCGGCCTGGACATCCCGCTCTCCCACCTGCTGCCCTCTGCTCCCCCACGTCTCCGCAGAAACACTGGGAACATGAGGCCCCCAGAGCCCTCGGCCTTCACCGGGGTTCCTCGTCCTGTGCGCTCGGCCTCCTGCCAGAAGGCACCCACCAACTCCATCTCAGTAAACAGCACCTCTACCCCCAGTGCTAAGGCCAGCCTTGAGGAGCCCCTCAGAGCCCCTGCCTCTGGCTCCCTGCATCCCAGACAGCCGTGGATCCTGTTGGTGACAGCCCTAGTCCGTCACGTGCTCTAGATCCGTTCGCTGTCCTCCGTGGTCTGTGCCGCACCCCAGCTGGATTGCGCCACTAGCCTCTTGAGGCCCCCCCTTCTTTCTAGCTCTCCCTGTCCCCACCTAACCCACTCTTCTCCTACCACGCCTGCAGGTCAAGCTCCCTTCCGTGTTGGCCTCTGAGTGCGGGGTCCTCTCTGCCGGCACTGCTGCCCCACAGCTGTTTGAGTGAGCCCCCTTCTTCGTCCTCCTCCCTGCAGCCCTCCAGCCCTGCGCTTGGACAGGGCACTCATCCTGTCCCTGGTCCACGGCTTGCTTCCCTGCAAGAGTGGTGTCCTCATCTACCTGCTGACTTGCAGCCCAGAATAAACACTCATCTGTGGAAACTGAGTGAGGTACTCCGACCCATAACGCTCAGGTGCTACCTGCCCTCTCCAAGTCAGCCAGGCGTGCTCTTGCCTTGGGCCTCGGGTCATGCTCTTCCCTCTCCTGGGAATGCCCTTCCCCTCCTGGTTCTGCTCATAAACTTCTACCATGCAAGGCTCAGCCCAAGTGCCTCCTCCGCAGTGATTCTTTCCTCGGCACCCCCCCAGAGAACTGACCCTCTCTGTGCTACTGCATGTCCTATTGATGTGTGTGAAAGCAAGTGAGGGAGAGTGTGAAGCAGTATGGAACAGCGTGGAGAAGATGTGAAACAGCATGGAACAGCAAAACCAGCATGGAGTGCCATGGAGCAGCTAGGAGCAGCATGGAATAGACATGGAACAGCATGGAGCAGCATGGAACAGATACGGAGCAGAATGGAACAGCATAACCAGCATGGAGCACCATGGAGCAGCTAGGAGCAGCATGG
>NC_058418.1:57696656-57705271 GCF_002201575.2 Neomonachus schauinslandi | reverse complement strand
CAGCATAACCAGCATGGAGCACCATGGAGCAGCTAGGAGCAGCATGGAATAGACACGGAGCAGCATGGAACAGCATAGGGCAGACATGGAGCAGCATGGAACAGACATGGAGCAGCATGGAATAGACGTGGGGCAGTACAGAACAGCATAAACAGCATGGAGCACCTCGGAGCAGATAGAAGCACCACGGAACAGCATGGAGCAGCCATGGAGCAGCATGGAGCAGCATGGAATAGACATGGAACAGCGTAGAACAACATAAACAGCATGGAGCACCACAGAGCAGCTAGGAGCATCATGGAGCAGCATGGAACAGACATGGAACAGCATGGAGCACCACAGAGCAGCTAGGAGGACCATGGAGCATCATGGAACAGCATGGACAGCAGGAAGTAGCCTAGGTGTTTGGCCCTCACCATAGAAAGCATTGTGTAGGGTGGTGAACAGTATCCTCCTGGAGATTTCTGAAGTATGGAACTGATTTCTCACCTCCCCAAATCTACCTTTCCGCTCTGAGTCCTGTACCTGACCTGGTGTGTGTGGCCTTGGCTCAGCAGCCACTGTGCCCATGGGGCCTGCGTGAGCAGCTCTGAAAGCCCTGGCTGCCAAGAGCATAAGTGTCTCCAGACTCTGCAGGGTTTTAAGAGCTACTCGAAAGGGGCACACCTCAGCTCTGGCACTGCTTAGTGCCGGGTTGTAGGATGTAGGATGAGTTCCCCCAACAATCCAGGGCAAGGTGGGAGCAAGTTCAGTGTGAGAGTCAGCTTGTCGGTGCTTTGTCTAATACGCAGGCTGGGCTCACACGTCGGCCGCTAAGCAGTGAGATGCCTGGCCCCAAGTCCATGGAAATGTTAGAATGGCTGTCAACAGGAAAAAAGCTCTTCTGTTTCCGCCATACTTAAGATACATTCACCGACTGTTGCACTGAAGATTAAGGCTGTGTATTTTTTCAATGTCAAGATTATACTCTATCAGAATTTCCTGTGTCAGTTTGGGAATTTTTTTTTCTTAGTAGCATTGAAATAGGGAAACTATTTTAAAGTAGAGTGAAATCTTCTGATCCTTTTACTAAATTCTGGAAATTCAGAGGGGGTGTTCCAGGTCCCTGAACATACAAACACAAATCAAAGATACAGACATCAAACAGCAGGTGGATAGCTCAGGCTTTACATCCGTATCCGCGATTCCATAAGGAAACACACAGCTTCCCTGCAATTAACGTCCGACAACCATTTATCAAACACCTCCAGCCAGTGTGTACCAGTTAGTGTGCAAGACAGTCGGGATATGTCCGTGAACAAAACAGCAAAGCACACGGGGTCCGGCCCTGGCGGGACGTGCATCGGCGGGGAAGGCGGTGCAGAGACGGGATGTCATAAGCAAGTATGGACTATGCTAGAGGTGACCAGGGCTCCGTGTCACTCATGTTCCAGACGCAGACCCAGTGGTGAACCACGCCGGCAGCAGGGGCTGGAAGCATTGGATGCTGGAGACATTTGCACTGTGATTTCTGCCCCCCTGGCTGTGGGAGCCAGAGAACGTGGGGGGTCAAGGGTAAGGTCAAGGCATTGATGCACGGCTCAGAGGACAGGGTTCGCTCTGCTGGCCTAGAAGTTTGGGGCGGAGGTCAGGGGGAGAAGGTGGAGGGACCCCCCCCCAACCCCTTGCAGCTCCGACTGTTCCTCCGTGGCCTCAAGGTGTGAGAGCTACACTTCTGATTGGCGTTTTCCTTTTTCCACGCCCCACTCACTTCTAGAACCTCCAAAGGGCCGAGTACGGTGACACAGATGCGTGTGTGGGCCACACTGCTACATGGACAAGGTGGGAATGTCTGGGGCCAGACCCCCAGCAGGCAGGTGCTGCCCCCGGGGCCTCGGGGAGCCGGGGTGGTGTTGGGGCCCAGCGGGCAGGGCCTCATCCTGAGGCTGCCTCACTCCTCCTAGCTGCCCGGGGTGGGGGCCAGAGGCAGCCCAGACCCTCCTGCCACTGCCCGTGTCCACTCGGGATGGGAGTAGCGATGGGAACAGGCTCTCCCTGCACTTCCTTCTTGTGGGCCTGAGCTGGCCGCAGGAGGCAGGCTGGCCACTGGGAACTACCTCCTTCCCCACTGTATTCCACAGGTGAGGCAAATTCAGGGTGTGAGATGGCCTGAAGGTGGCCAGTCTGAGGCGGGAGGAGACCCTGCAAGCTCACGTCTGTGTGTGCAGGTCCCCGTCATGGAGGCTGCCTGGCACAGCACTGCCTCGTCCATCTGTCCCTCCTTCCACCAGAAGATGATTCTGCACGGACGTGCTCTCCCAGCTGCTGGAGCCTTTGGCCCCCTCGGCTCAGACGTGCCCACAGGGAGAGCCAGGCCCTCCACGGAGCTGGGTGCACAGGGACCTGCGGGTGCTCAGCGAGATGGGCACTCTGGGGGAATGTCACGCAGACAGGTTAGCGAGCTCTAGCTGCGCCCTTGACAGGCCGACACGACAGGCCAGGTCTGAGAAGGGGCCCGGCACAGGTGTCCACCCTTTCTATAATGTCTCAGGACCGGCTTAGGGCTTATTACAACAAAGCACAACACGCTGGGGGTTCTCCACACCAGAAGTTTATTCTCGCAGCGTTCTGGAGCCCAGAGTCCAAAATCAGAGCCGTGTGTCCTCCGAAGCCGGTTGGAGAGGACCTGTCCTGCCTCTTCCTGCCTCTGGTGTCACCCGTGGTCCTTGGCCATTCTCCACTGTCACTGTGTCTGGTCTTCACGTGCTATCTTCTTGTAGGGACACCAGTCACACTGGGCTGGGGACACCAGGCTGCAGGATGACCTCATCCTCCCTAGTTACCTCTGCAATCACCTATTTCCAAATGAGGCCACATTCTGAGGTCCTGGGGGGGTAGGACTTCTATCTGTTGTTTTAGGGGGACACAATTCAACTAATATCCGTTAAATAAGGTGGGGGCCACCTCCCAAACAAGCCTGTGCAAGGAGGTGCAGGACAGAGCCCAGCACTGGTTGCATATTAACCACGTGAAGAAATCAGACGAGGACCAAAATGTCCAACCAGTGTTCTGACTTGTTCCTCAGGCCTTTGGCATAAACCCCCAGGAGAAGCCCTGAGTCCCAAACCCAGACCTCTTGGGGGGAAGACCCGATTGGCTTGGGTGGTCAATGGTTTGATGATCGACTGTGCCAGAGATGGGTGGGGCCGTTGACACCACCTGGCTGCAGGGCTATCCGGTCGCTGGCCGGTCCAAAGGGTCTTCTGGAATGGTCAGTGATTGCAGGAGGGGAGACACGTGGCGGCAGCAAGACAGATGCACTTTCAGAGGCTCATCAGCTGCCTGACACAGACATTCCTGCCACTGAGACCACGCCCGGACGAGTGACCACAGCAGAAGACGCAGTGAGGGTAGCGCCAGAACCACTTCTGCCCATGTTTCCTCGGATGCACATTCCAGCTCAGCCCACACTGGGAAAGTAAGCCAGGGCTGGAGGCCCGCACCCCACGAGCCAGTCCCCCGTGGGTCCTGGAAGATCACCTTTCTGGTGAGGTGCTTCACCCTCGGCTCCTCCTACCCACCCTGCTTCATAAAAGAGAAACTGAGTCTCCAAAGCTGAGTGGGGCCCTGCCTGGAGCACCATTAACCACAGTGGTAGAGACCACACTTGAACCTAGGGCCGCCAAGTCCAGCCAGCACCCTTTTCTCTTTTCTTTCTTTCTTTTTTTTTTTTAAAGATTTTATTTATTTATTTGAGAGAGAGAATGAGAAAGAGAGCACATGAGAGGGGGGAGGGTCAGAGGGAGAAGCAGACTCCCTGCCAAGCAGGGAGCCCGATGCGGGACTCGATCCCAGGACTCCAGGATCATGACCTGAGCCGAAGGCAGTCGCTTAACCGACTGAGCCACCCAGGCGCCCTCTTTTCTTAAGGTTAAAATCCACGTAACATAAAAGTGACCGTTAGCCCTTTTAATGTAGACAGTTCAGTACCGTTTAGCATGTTCACACTGTAGTGCAACCAGCACCCCTATCTGGTTCCACGACGTTTCGTCTCCCCAAAGAGAACCCGCAATCAGCAGTCACTGCCCCCCCCGCCCGGATCTCTCCCCCTGCAACCGCGAATGTACCTTCTGTCTCTAGATGCTGCCTTCCCTGGACATCCGCGTACGGGGAACCATGCAATCCCGCGTACCTGGCTTCTGTCACGGAGCGTGATGCTCTCACAGTTCACATGTTGGCGGCTGACTAATATTCCAGCATGTGGTTCTGCCCCGCTTTTCTTTCCCATCTCTCCGCTGATGGGTGGGCCTGAACTCTCCCTCCCCATTCCCTGCTCTTGCCTCCTGCGTAATCCTCAAGAGCGGGCACTCCTCCTGAGCGCGTCCACAGGGCCAAGCTTGGGAACCATGCTGAGCAGGGAGGCCCGAGCCCAGTGGCCGGTGGTAGGACCACTTTCTGTTTTTCCCTTGGCTGAGCCCTTAATGCAAACCTAGCCCCACGATCTCTCTAACCTCCCTGCTGTTACTCAGAAATTCCCTGGGGCTGTGGATCCCACCCGGAGCCACGAAGACTGTGACCATCTCCGCACCTACGAACTTGAGAAAGTTGGGTGGCCTTGCTGAGCATGTGAATGGAGCCAAAAGGATTCCGTGAAGGGAAGTCGGGAGCTCTTTCCTCCCCGAGAGTGGGCAAGGATTCTGCCGGAGGGCAACGGACCTGCAGGGAGCCTCCAGGAGCAGCGGGAATGACGCTCTCCACGAACTAGAAGGATCGTGAGCCTGGTCTGTCTGGCGCTAGAGGGTGGCTGGCACGGCTGCCCGTGTAGGAGGCCCACCCTGCGGCTGAGGCTGGGCTCGGCCCCCTCCTGAACGCGCTGGGCCTTATTTCTCCAGCCACGAACAGGGCCTCACGATGTTGCTGCAGGACTTAAATAACATACAGCATCTCCACGTCCTGGCCGGGCGAACCACTCCACGTGCGGTCTGCTCCTGAACGGAACTTCATTTCAGATATTGCTGAGGGCCGTCCTGCCTTTTCAAGTGTGCGGACAGGAAAAACAAGCAGCTGAGCGCAACAAAAGCATGGCTTTTACAAACAAATTTCCAGGAAAAGAAAGGAAGCTTCCTTTGTGAAAAGGACACAAATATTTCTCGTGGGACTGGGAAGAGGCAGACAGGGGGCAAATTTCCACATCAGTGAGGGATTTTTGGGTCTGCCCTTTCCTGGGAAAAAGAAGGAGTTCAAAAGGAGAGCAAGGATCTGATACAGCTATAAAGGCACAGGACCTCGCCGGCTGGCGGGGCGATTCAAAGCACAGCCCTGGAGCGGCAGACAGACTCACCGGCCGAGCCAACGAAGGGTCACCTCATTCCCACCCCTTGCAGGGCTCTGCTGTAATGCAGGTTGCCCCGTGGGGGCGGGCGGCTGCCTTATCTCCGTTCTACCCCAAACTATGGCCCCTCTTTTACCCATGTGGAAGCTGAGGCCCAGGGTGACGCCCAGGCACACGGTTGGAGGTTCCTTTCCAAGGCAGGCCACTGGCTGGGCTGCAAACATTGTGGCAGATGTTGCCTGGGGCAGCTCAAAGCGGGGGCGCCCAGGAATACGCCCCGGGGTGGGAAGGAAGCCTTTTAAACCCTGGAGACAAAGTGAGCCCCTCCTCACTTTGGGAGCCAAGGGTCTGTCAGCGAGGCAGAAAATCAGCCTGCGTGCATGGTTTGCAAGTTCTCTTTACCTTCAGGGACAGGAGGCTTGCTTTAAGTGAAGCTCGCCGGGTGATGACTTTGCTGGAATATTTGTGAGACACCGAACCCACTTCTGGTGATCGAGGGTTTGTCAGGCCATCCAACTCTCCCCGGGCGAGGAGCCCACACTTTTCTTCCCCAAGACCAAAAACATCAGAGTGTGCCCCAAACGGCTGTCGGACACGAAGCCAGGGAAGCAGGAGGGCAACTTCCCATAGACTCCTGGCTTCCCCAGGGAGGAGTCGCAAGCCAGGCTCGGGGCAGCTCCGTGTGGGAAGGGGGCCAGAACTCAGAGCTCGCTCATGCGTGTGCCCTGGGGAGTTTCCTTTCAACCTTGGGGCTCTGGGACATGGGACCTTTAGAGAGACTGAGAATGAGGAAGAAGTATATGCTCGCTGTGGAAAGTTTAGAAACAACAGGGAAATAGAAAGAAGAAAACGTCGCACGTAACACGCACACACGCTCGCACGCGCACAAGGTGGTGGCTGCTCTCAGCATGTTGGGGTTCAATTCATCAAATTTGCCATTTTATAGACACCATCACCCCTGCTGGTGGTCACTGCTGACGGAGTGGTTCCGGGATGACACTGTTCTCCGTACTCGTTTGTACTGGGAGCGATGATCCCCACTTGGAGCCCGGGAAACCCAGGCCCAGAGAGGGGCTGGATTTGCCCAGGTCCTTGAGCTGGCGGCCCCAAGGACGTGGGGCCAGGGGCAGGTGCAGGAGCCTGAGTCGAAGCCTGAGGATTACACTGCTGCGTGAAATCTCCCCCACCGTGTCCCCCCCAGGTTTACGGAGATAGGATCGATGGGTACATTTTATTAGTTTCAGGCGCACCGCGCGTAAGGACTCGTGGTTCGTATATGCGGCTGAGTGACCCCACAGCGAGTATACCTCGCACCATCACCTCACATAGTTACCCGTCTTGTTAACTCGGGTCCCTTGCCGACCACACCACGGCCAGCACTGACACCTCCGAGTCTGTGCCTTCAGACTCCCTATGCCCCTCCCTCGCCCTTCCCCACTTCCCATTTCCTGCACCCCGCATCTTGCCGCCAGGAACCTGAACCCCAGGGCCGCTCTGGAGATTACAGGACTGCGCTCAGAAAGCAAGAAGAGTGTGCAGAGCGGATACGACACTGGCCCGACGTCCAGCCCATCTTCCGGCTGCTGGGGGGCTTGCGATGGGTTCTCTTCTGCCCAGATTGGCCCCAGAGCCTCTGGGGCTCCAAACAGGAGAGAGAGAGAGGCCGCCTAAGAGGGGTCGTGAACTGCAAGCCCCACAACAGATACGGCTCTCGCCCGCCGAAGCACAGTGCACACTTTCCTCCAGGGCTGTGCCAATCCTCCCTGTTCCAAGAGGCCCTGGGAAACGTTCCTTCCCAGGAGAGGCACTGGCCTTGAGGCCTGGTTACACCCTCTACCTGAGAAACAGGAACCGCTCCTCCTCCAAAATGGCAGGTTTCCCAGGTCTCGGAAAAATAGAAGGGGAGACCCCGTTTAGCCAGAGCACATGAAGAGTCCGCCAAATGCGGCTTTGGAATGTTACATCCCATCGTCCTCTTCAATAAATCAAGACTAGATTGTGCCAGGAAAATACTCTTTCACATCCTGATTTTTCACGGTTCCCCTGTATTCCGCCGACGGTCTGGATACAGCCACATTTACCAAAGCAAGTCCGTCGGCTCTTTGGTTTATTTCCAGTACTGGCCATTACGTTTTAAAGCTATAGTAAACAACCATGTAGCCAAAATACAGCTCACTCCTTACCTCCTTAGAGAAATTCCCAGAAGTGGGATAACTAGGTAGAGGGCATAACACTTTAAGGCTTTTGGCAGAAACTCCCGAGAACTTTCCCTCTATAGAAAAATGTTCAAGATATTCTCCCCACCAGCCCTCGTGAAAATAAAGGTCACAGCTTTTAATAAATTAGAAACTAGCCGTGGTTGGCGCTGAAAAGCTGCCCCGTGAGCGGCCGCCTGGCCGCCTTAAATCTGTAGGACAAATAGCTCCTTGAGGACGCCACCAGTAGATGGCACTCTTTGCTGATATTTTAGAGTTGGATATTGGGTATTTGTTAAGACCGTTCAACTTGCCACAGAGAACTCTGAGATACAAGTATGTCCAGAGCAGACTTGCAAGAGGAAATTGAGGACATGATCAGATGAAAACCAATCGACGGTGTTGCGTAACAGTGGGACCCCGGGATCCCGGGGCATCTTGAGAGCACTCCCGGGGTGTTAGAACCCAGCTCAGGAGGGTCTCCCGCATCTTCTCAGGAGCCCTGCACTCAAGTCCCCTGTGCACCGCCCTGTGCACGTGCGGGGCCCTCTGCCTCCCTCTTTGATTCTCGTCCCGGGAAGGCTAAACTAGACCGGTCTCTTTCCTCCCACCAGGCGTTCCAGGTCTTGGCAGCACCCGTTGGCTCATTACAGTTCCACGTGTGATTATTGATGGGCTCTCTTTTGTTGTTGGAGGACGCCCGCCCGGTCAGGTGCCTGGAGTCCAGGGCAGTGCCAGCCCCGGGGGACACGCCGTTGCAGATGCCTCTGCTGTGTGAGTGCAGGTGGGGTGCTTGGGACCTCGCCTTAGAAGGCTGCCACATGATCGCCTTCCTTGAGAAACCCTAATCCATCCTGAGATGGCCTTCTTTTCAACTCCTGCTGGATTTGGGGGCAGGGTCCTCAGGGGGCTCCTTCCAGGCATCCCCCATGAAGTCAATATAAGTGAGCTTATGCAGATTTCTGGTTTCCCCAAGTCTAGGTCGCTGCTTCTAGAGCTGTGCCCCTGAACTCTGCTCTTTGCCATGGAGAGTCCCCGTAGGATAAAACGGTAATCGGCCCAGACAAGGACTCAGCACGTGGCCTCAGACTGGGACTCAGCACCCAGTA
>NC_058418.1:57649121-57696256 GCF_002201575.2 Neomonachus schauinslandi | reverse complement strand
CGCCGGCGGCGGCGCGCGACTCGCGGTGTGGTCCGGCCGGCGGCGGCATGGCAGGCTCCGGCCCGAAGCGGCGCGTGTCCGCGGCCCCCGCGGCGGCCGAGGAGGAGGAGCGGCAGGCGCGGGAGCGCATGCTGGCGACGCGGCGCGCGGACGGCGGGGAGGGCGCGGAGGGCGTGACCCTGCAGCGGAGCATCACGCTTTTCAACGGTGTGGCCATAATCGTGGGCACAATCATTGGCTCGGGCATCTTCGTGACGCCCACCGGCGTGCTCAAGGAGGCGGGCTCGCCCGGACTGGCGCTGGTGGTGTGGGCCGTGTGCGGGGTCTTCTCCATCGTGGGCGCGCTCTGCTACGCGGAGCTGGGGACCACCATCACCAAGTCGGGGGGCGACTACGCCTACATGCTCGAGGTGTACGGCTCGCTGCCCGCCTTCCTCAAGCTCTGGATCGAGCTGCTCATCATCCGGCCCTCCTCCCAGTACATCGTGGCGCTCGTCTTCGCCACCTACCTGCTCAAGCCGCTCTTCCCCAGCTGCCCGGTGCCCGAGGAGGCCGCCAAGCTCGTGGCCTGCCTCTGCGTGCGTGAGTACCGACCCGGGGTGGCGGGGGGTGGGCGCCGAGCCGCGGGCGGGCCGGTCCCGGGAGAACCCCTGTGAGTCTCCTTCGTTCGCGGCCCCCTCATTTGGGAATTGGGTGGTGAGTCAGCAGGGCCCCTGCCCTACTCTCGGGGAGGGCGGGGGGGGGGGTGTGTCCCACTTCCTCACCTCGTCCATTCATGAGCTGAGCGTCCGTACAGTGTCTGAAAAGCGCATTTCCTGTTTGAGGTTCCCAGTGCTGACTGCTCAGACAGAAATTGTAGCTAAAGAGAAAAAAACTCATTCATTTCTGCTCTCGAAACCGGCTTATCAGGAGGAATCGGCAGAGGCTAGCTCACACGAAACCAGTACGAACAGAATCCTGTGGTGCCCTCTGGGCAGCGGTGTCAAGAGTAGTTACAGAGGGGCGGTTGGCTGCAAATTAAATGTGTGTGTGTGCTGGGGGTGGAGGGTGGGTTTCGGGGATCCCAAGTTGTGCTGGAAAACAGCCCCTGGTCCTCTTCCTAACAGTGGGCATGGTCTGCGTTATGCTGGTGGGTACAGTCCTGGTGAACTAGGAGTGCTTTGCCAAAACAGTTTTCTGGTGGGATTTCAGAAAGAAATCGTTGGTACCAAACATCATGTGATTTTCTTCTTTTTTTGGCCGCTGGCACTTTTTACACCTACCTGTTGGCCAACTTCTAAGGAGCCTCGCAGGATGGAAGCGTCCTGTTTTCAGAGCTGCCACCTGATGTGAGGATTTGCCTGGATGTTAATAGTGCATATAGGTCCAGAGCCAGCAGGGCTATGTTCAGGGTTGGGGTCCTGGCCTTGAAACTCGGGGACTGTGCGGTTACTAGGAGTGGCTTCTGATGGGCAGTGCCCTGCTGGTGCTGTGGGGATTATGGAGTGTGTGGACCAAGTTTCCTGCACGAGCCACACTGTAGTGTGGGGACAGGCACGTTCCATAAAATGGTGAGTCCAGAAGGCAAAACCCAGGGCAGCTCTGCTTGGCCGCCTGACATCACACGCTTTCCCGAGACCCTGAACAGAGCAGCTACGCCCGTGAAGGAGCGTTATTTGCCTTTTTTGGGGCGGTCTCAGGATGTGGGTCTCAGCTTAAAAAAAAAAAAAAAACATTTGCCCAAATGTAGGAGGTCGATCTGCTCGAGGACAGGAAGACCTGTGGTTTCTGGTGGGGCTTTGAGATGAGGGTTTTATGGGACGACACACTGGTCTGAGAAAGGAAAAGCCCTCTAAAGGCAAAAGGACTTTTTATGATACAATTATAATAATCGTATAATCTCATGATTTAATGTTTGGGCCCACTATGTAGTGAAACAGATAATGTCTTTTTCTTTTTTTTAAGACTATTTATTTATTTGTGCGAGAGAGCACGTGCACAAGCAGGGGTAGGGGCAGAGGGAGAGGGAGAAGCAGGCTCCCCGCTGAGCAGAGTCCATGTGGGGCTCGATCCCAGGACTCTGAGACCATGACCCAAGCCAAAGGCAGATGTTCAACCAACTGAGCCACGCGGGCGCCCAGATAATGTCTTTAAAGGCCTGCTCTCTCTCTAGTCTTTAGAAGTAAGTACCTTTTTAAACTTTCAGGTTTAAGTAGATAGATTGCAGAGGGACTGCGGGGGGCCCACCACCTGCCCCACGGCCCTGTAGCACTGCTGGGCCTGGCCAGGAGGGGTGTTGAAGGCGCCCTGCCAGTGTGAGTTGTGAGTGGGAGTGATGTTTCCCATGTGCTGATCAGCCTTTGTGGCTCTTCTTCCCTGAACCTCCTTGGGAGTGTGTTACGTGTGCCTGGGTGTGGGTGGCTTTGTCTGAGTCTAGAGCCTCACTGTCTGGAAAGGGACACGGATGGAAGCGTCCTTCTGGTCCCAGGCTCCCAGAAGTCAGAGCTGCCCAGCGCAGGCTGCTCTGAACTGAGCATGGAGAACGCTTATGGGTTTCCAGGGAGGCAGGCCCGCCCTTGCAGGGGCATCTGACAAGGCCGTGAAGAGCCACAGACAGTTTGAGTGCCCTCCAGGCATCCCACAACGGCTGGGTTCTAGAATTTCTCCCCAAGAAGAGGAAAGGTGCTCTGTTCTGCTCTCCGACTCGAGCCCATCCCTGCAGCCCCCGGCTCCGCAGCGCCCCTTGGGAGGGCCCGGTGGCCCCCTCCTTCCAGTGGTGTGTCGTGGGTGCTTGAGCAAAGTTCTCAGTTTTGCTGGTTGGTCTTTTCAGTGCCCTGGACATAATCCACCACAGTTTCTGCTTCCTAAGAAAGGTTGTTCTGAAACAGGTCGCCTTTGGTGCTTAGTATGGTCCTGCCGGTAATATATATGGGAATGAAGCCCTTTTCTTTCTTTTTTTTTTTTTTTTAAAGATTTTATTTATTTATCTGAGACAGAATGAGAGAGACAGAGAGCACATGAGAGGGGGGAGGGAAGCCCTTTTCTTAAAGGTCTGACCTAAACGACCACTATGGGGCCCTTGTCTAGTGTGGCTCTGGGGTTTCTCCGTGCACGTAAAGGCGAGAGAAACTCGCTCTGTAAGTCCTGATGGCCATGTGGGATCTGGCGTGAGACCAGCCTTACGTTATTGCTAAACCAAAACCTGGTAGCATTTGCTTGAAACTACAATGGCGCTGGCTTTTACTTTTGGGCAGAAGTCACTCGGACTGGAGTTGAGATTCTCGCCAGCCTCAGTTTGCCTCGGGCAGTGTACCCCACCTTCCTGGGCCAGCTTTCTCTGTAAAATGGGTCCATCGCCCTCTGGAGAGGCCCAAGCTAGGAGCACAAAGTGCGAGTTGGCCCAAGTCCAGAAACCTGCTTGGGTCCTTTGTGTCAGGGGAGGGGCTCTTAGAAGAGTCTGAAAGGGCCGCTTCTCCCTCTGCTGCGTCGTGGTCACTCCTACCCGACACAGGTGTCAGGCCAGGGGCTGCAGACGGCTGGGGGCCCACCCTCCTCTCCCCGCTCCCTGTTGGAGGGGGTGAGACTGGGCCCACTGGGACAGCATGGCTTGGACTCGCCAGGTGCTTACAGAACTCAGGGTCCCCTTCAGGGTGGTGGCCCTTCGTGGGGTCCGGAAGGCACTTCCTTCTGCCTTCTCATGGGAGACACACGGGGTTGCCAAGGCTCCCCTCAAGTGGGTTAGTCCCGCACCACACCCCTGGTTCGGGCAAATCTGTATGAGGTGGGGGGTCAGTGTTCCTCCGCGGTCCTGTGACCTGAGATGTTTTCCACCTGGTGTCAGGTAGAGCATGCGCTCTGCATGGGAACAGACCAGGGTTCTGCTTCAAGAAATTCGCTTGGGCCTCTCAGCACAGTTCCCACATCCGTGGAGTGGGAACTGGTCACAGCTCTGCCTGGGTAAACGCGAGGACTCTCGGCCACGACGGGTTCATCGAGCACGGCGCACGGGGTCCCGGCCACGTGGTGGCTGGAGTTTATTCTCAACACCACCCTCTGTCTGCTGTTACCTTTCACATCTTGAGCTGCCCTAGAACCAGTTTAGCAAAGAGCAGGAGGGGGAGAGAATGGCGAGAAGGCAGGAAGAGCCAGAGGTGAATGCTGCTGTCTCCCTCTCAGGCTGGGGTCTGAGCCGCGACGTGCCTGTCCCACAGGGAGCAGCCCCTTCCCACCCCGGGGGCAGGAGATTGGCTGTCCCGTAGGTGAGGGGCACAGATCAGGAACGGGTTTGGCTGGCTGTGGGTCAGGGCTAGCCGATGTGAGGCTAAGTCAGTTGGGGTAATGACCAGAGGGGGAGGGGAGGCCATGGCTGTACCCCCCAGTCCTCTAGTTGACCGGCTCTTCTCCATCAGCTCCAGGTGGTGACCACTCCTGGGCGTGTGAGGTGCCTACACGATGTGTCCACTGTATCGCCTGGTTCAGGGTGTCTGAACACCTGCCAGCTGCCAGGGCTGGGCCCGTCTCTGCACGAGGCAAAGGCTTCTGGGTATTTCCAAGTTGCTGGCGACCACAGAGTCACAAGCCGTGAGCCCAGTGCAGACAACAGCCCAGTCATTAGCACTGAAATCTGACTTTCCCAGCCAGACGTGAACATGCTCCAGCCACCGGAGCAAGTCACGCCGAGTCACGGGACTGGAGCTCAGCCCCGTGGGGTCCTTCACAACAGCGCATGACCTCAAGGAAGCAGGAGATGCTGGGTGGGCATTTCTAACCCGTTTCTCCCTGGGTCACGGACCCCTTTGATAATCAGTGGAATGTGCAGACTCTGCCCAGAAATGTGTTTCAGGCGTATTAACTCCAAAGTGTGCATAGTCATGGGGTTCTCACACCCCTGCCCCCCAAGGGGGTCAGAAGTGGATCTGGCTGGCGTCTCCTGGCTGCCGTGCGCTCGGACTCACGCCTCTCCTCACATGCTCCTGCCCAGCCTCTGAAACCATTGTTGTCATCCCTCTTGTTGGGAAACTGAGGCAGTGGTGGGCTGAGAGCCCATGCCCGTGCCGAACCACCTTTTGTCCTCGCGTGTGGGGGGGACACATGGCCGCATCTTGGGAGGGAATGGCAGATGTCAGGGTCCTGGGGTGGTGTCGGTCACCAGGTCCAGGCATCTGGTCAGCCAGGGTAAGGAGACGTGGGGATCTGAGGTTTGTCCCATCCCGGACTCTTAGGGGAGTGCTTGTCCCCCTGACTGGGGTCCCTGACACCCCCATATGCACAGCTGGCTAGGGAACCTTTCATCTTTCCTTCTTCTTCCCATCCAGATCGTCACCTTGCAGAGGAGCTTCTGGGGTGGGGTAGGCCCCCAGCTGCCCCCCCGCATGCGCCCCCTTCCCGTGCCCACGTGCGTCTCCAGTCCCCGTCCACCTTCTGTGTCCCACAGCCTGGGGGTGCTGGGAACCAGGGGCTGCCTGATTCTGCACCCCCCAGTGGGCGTGACCTTCCTGGGCCCTCTCTGGATCGCTGGCCTAGGGCGCTGCCCAGAGCGCACTTGTCCCCACCGCTGGGCTTTATGCCGCTGGCAGGACTACGCTGCGCCATCCCAGCAGGCCCTCCAGGACCCGTGTGCCATAGGAAGGCTCAGAGCATGGGAGGCATCTTTTCCCCCGCATGCCTGTCCAGGCAGACCTGTCTCCCTGCAGGGGCATTTTCGGGGCCACATGCACCCCTTCCGCCATGTGAGGAATTGGCACCACCTTCCCATCTGGGCCCTTGGAGCACGGTACCCGCAACCCGATCCTGCTCTCAGTTGCCCTGACCTTGGTTGCTGGCTGACGTCTGTCGCTGCTGAGGCCCAACTGATTGTCCGCGATGGTCTGTGAGTTACTCAAAATGTGGCCAATATACAACTGAGGCCACTGCAGGGAAACGTGGGCCTGAAGCCCACCGTGACCTTGTGGCCAGCCTCGTGCTTTGCCCACGTCCGTGTGAGCTGCCTAGGGCTGGCACGGGATTCAGCACTCAGCACAGACACGTTCATGTCCTGCCTGAGTTATCTAGGGCTGCTGCAGAAGGCCTGTGGGGACACTGGCCCAGGCCCTGTCCCTGTCCCCCAACTTCTGTGAGTCCCTTGGGCTGTGTGACCTGGGACTGGGTGCTTAGCTTCTCTGGGCCTGTGTCTCAGAGCAGGGCAGGGGTGTGTAGGTCATGCCTGCAGAGGGTATGTGAGTCAGTCGTCTCCTCACTGCAGGGACAGATGACAAGAGGGACTGTCTGGAAATCGAACACGACAGAGCACTTGTGCCTGGCTGGGGGAACAGTGGATGAGCTGGGGACCAGGAGCTGTGGCCCTCCCGGGTGCAGCAGTGCGTGGAGACGGGGCCTGGCTGGAGCCATGTCTAATCTGGGCACCCTCGTGTTACAGGCCCGGGGTAGGGGGTGTCTCCTGCAATCATCTTAGACCCCCCAGAGCTAAGGGAGAGGACCCAAGGACCTGGGATGGATGTGGGGGGGGCAACGGCCGGTGGGTCCCAGGCAGAACAGGTCTCCCCCCACGTGGAGGCCGTCTGCTGGCTCGCCCTGAGGGGGACCAGGGCCAGGGGTCTGGGGAGGAAGGGAGGCCAAAGCACAGTCTGGTTAACGAGCATTTTGTTCCGGTGGATCGGTGGGGTCATCACTGCCAAGGCACAGAGGGCGTTTGAGGACCTTTGTCCGACCTGGTCACCGGAGAGTGTCCTCTGGTCGTCGGGGAAGGCGATCCCTGGCGGTGAGCTGTTTCCGGGACACAAAAGGAGAGGGCTTGTGAGCCTCGGTTGTCCTCCAGGGTGGGAGACCTCACTGAGGTTCCGCAGCCTGCAGCCCCCGTGAAGACCCCGTGCTGACGTGTCAGGGCTGGGGCACAGACTGGGCCCCATCCTGGGGCAGCCTTACCTGGGAGGAGGGAGACGTGCGTGGGCACGCTCTCTAGCTCCGGTCAGGCCCTGTTGCCTAGTGGGGGGCACACCGTGGGGGCACCCTCCCAGGATGCCCTTGGCTGGCCCTGTCCTGGGCACGGTCCCTGCGTGGCCTGCACAAGAACCCTCTGTCCAGAGAGCGGCAGACGCCAGAGGGACAGCCTGCTTCAGACTCAGGCCTAAACCCACACAGGCCAGCATGCCCCACTCACCCAGCCCCTCCCTTTGGACGGTGCTCAGTACACGGGCGTCACACGTGTGCACGTGGGGGGTGGGTCCCTGGGGGATTTGCCCCATCGGTAGGCTTTAGAATCACCTGGTTGGGGGGATTGATGCCCAGGCTCCCCAGAACTAGCAAGATGGGGGCACAGTGTGGGGTGGGGGATCCAGGGTCGAAGCCCCAAAGCTCCAGAGCACAGGCGTGGGACTTGGGAGACCTGAGCGTCCTCTCCCTGCTCCCTGGGCTGTGTGACTTTCAGCAGCCGGACAACCTCTCTGAGCTCCATTTACCCAACCATCAGATGAGGCTAGATGCCCCCTGTCCTCTCGGCCTGTGACTACAGCAGGTTTCCCTCCATTTTCTTCTTCAGTAAAATGACTGGAGGAGGAGGGTGGATGGACTGGGGGTTTCCAGGCCACAAGGGAGACCCCGGGGCACCGAGCCTCCTGAGCAACAGCCTGGTCTGTCCTGAGCCGATCTTCACAGTTGGCAGTGACCGATTGGTGGGCTGCTGGGCAGCGAGTTCTCATGTTCCTTCACCCCCACCCCCAGCAGCCGTGCGGAGACCAGACACACTGAGCAACCTGCCCAGCGTCACACAGTATGTCGGCACTCGGGGGTCACTTCAGAGCCGAGGGAGGGCTTCCCTCCTGGTTGTCCTGGCTGTTCTTGGGGCAGGTGGCCCCTGGGGACCTCCCTGTTCTCCAGGATTGTGCCTCAGGAAAGCCCAGTAAAGCGAGATGCCGCTGTCTGGGGGGGTCTCCTGCTCGCCCCAGGCCCTGGGGGGGCTGGCAGCTCTCTGAGCTGACTAAATCTGCCCCTTGCTTGTGTGTTCTGACACGAACGTGCCGGCCCCATTCCTGACACCTGGTGAACCCTGGGGTCAGGTTAAAAATGGGAAGAAATGTGGAGATGCATGTTCCAGGGGTGGTCATGGGGAATTTGAAAATGGGACACTGGCCTGTTGGTAATTTCTTTACACAGAGAAGCAGTGAAGGGAAAAGATGGGGGGGGGGGGGGGGGGGCTACCGCTTGAGAGCCAGTGTCCCACTTGCATGGGGAGGTCACATTGGCCTCTCCACAAGCTGCCAGTGGCCTCTTGGCTGAGGGAGCCTTGGGCCCTGTCGGAACAGCTCCCTGCCCTGGGCGGGTCTGGAGCAGAGCTCTACCCCTGAACTGTGGCTCTGTGTTCTGGCACGTTCCAGAGGGGAGTCGGCCTTGTCACGTGGTTTGGGGTCATGTGCATTCCTTTTCTTGGAGCCTAGCAAAGGTGAAATCGCCCTCCGGTTCTCCAAGTGGGATCTCTGGGCCCTCAGCCCTGGCGTCCCTGGGGAGAGTTAGGAATGCAGACTCTCGGCCCCATCCAGGCCTGCCAATCAGAAGCTCCGGGATGGGGCCCCACCAACTGTCCCAAGAGGCCCTCAGGGACCTCTGGCGTCCGGGAGTGTGAGATCCTATCTGTCTCTGGGAGGGCCAACAAAGTTAAGGCAGGACACGAAGAAGTGCTTGGTGGGGGAGGCCCAGGTGATCAGGGCCGCCAGGCTGCCTGTTGGGAGGGGGGCTCACGGTGAGCCCGGAGGACATGTGCACCTCCGGGGGCCAGGGGGGCAGGTGCTGATAAATGAGCCCCCACGAAGCTCTGGGCCCCTGCGTGTGCTGGGTGGGTTGGGATAAGTAAGGCGAAGGCAGGACAGGAGCCTGCGGAGCAGCCTGGCGCCCTGTCGGAAGTTGGCCCTTGGCGTCCAGGGCCTGAAAACCGTATGCAGAAAGCACCTTCTTTAGAGAGACCCATTTGAGGAGCCCCCCTGTGGCTCCTAGGTGGGACTCAGGCAGTGAGGTTCGAGGGGGCTCTGACCCTGGGGCCTTTCCATCTCTGGGGGTGGACAGTCCCTGCAGAGCCTTGGGCCAGGGACAAGGTGGGCTCCATCATTGCGGCCCCCTGGGCAGGGGGGCATTGGACTGATTTCCTCATCAGTAGGTGCCAGCCAGGACCCAGATGCTGTGGTTTTGGGTGGTTCTCTTGGGCTTACTCGTGACCTTCCCCTGGTGTGTTTGACCTCAAGTCAGCGGAGGGGGTGGGGTCGGCCTGCCACCGGGGTGCGCCGAGGGCACCGAATGACAGAGTGAGTCTGAGCCTGCATCAAGTGCTCACACACTTTTGCAAGATCCTTGCTGACCTTGGTACCAGGGTCCACACAGTCGTGAGAGAGCACAGCCCGGGTTACTGCGTCGGCTACGCCCGTCAGCATTTTACCCTCAGTTGATGTGTTTTTTGTGTTTTGTTTGGGTGTGTTTGTTTATTTTTTTACTTACTTTTATCTTTAAAATTTTTTTTTGTTTTGGTGTTTTTAAATGAAAACAGGCTGCCCTTGAGTTTCAACCCCCCTCCTCTGGGTGAAACAGCCGAATGAGTACATTTAACACGAGGCTGCTGTCTAGGAGAAGTCGGGGCTGTGGTGGGCGATTGGGGTCCCTGGCGGCATTGAGGGATGAGAGGTCAGGTGGGGCCAGGCTGGGGAGGGAGCGTTTGAGTCCTGCTCAGATAACCACCTTCCCAGAGACAGAGGCCACTGCTAGGAGGAGGCTGGTGACCTGTGTGCTGGTGGGGAGTACGTCCCCCCCGCTCGGGGCACCTTCTGTGCTCCCCACCCCCATGCCTCTGTGACGTCCGCAGCATGGGGGCCCCACATGGGATGGGGAAGCAGAGAGCATGCGGAGTGTCCCTGGTCACGTCAAGCCCCACCGATGGCAACTCCCCAAGGATACCCCACGCTCAGGGTCGGGGAGCGTCCCAGAGTGCTCCCTGAGGGGAGCCTGAGAATAACAGGTTGGACGGGGCCGGCGCCCAGGGCCGAGTGGCCCTCTGCGGACGTGCAGCCCTGGGTCTGTAGGCAGGAATCTCAACGCAAGTCCCCTACTCAGTCAGCCTGGGGCCGGGGCTGGAGCTCGCAGCCAGGCTCTCCCTGTGACCAGGTGTCCCGTGAGGCTGTGGGGTCGTCCTTCCCTCACTGGGCAGTACTACCCACCATCGAGGTGCAGAGGGAGCCCCCGAGACCCTGGCTCCTTTGCTGAGGTTGAGCTGGGTGTGATGTGGCCCGGGTCGTAGCAGGACGAGGATGGGACAGACACAGACCTGAAGGACGAGCTCCCAGTGTGCGGGACTGGCCGCCGGTCCCCTCCTGCTCCTGGCGGTGCTCAGGCAGCCCAGAGCTGGCTTACCTTCCTGGCCCCCGCTGTCGGCATGTGCGAGCACAGCCTTGCTTGTCTGGGGGTGCCGGTGTGGGGAGCCTTCCCGGGCACCTCTGCCCCGTCGGCCGGCCTGCTCGTGTGACAGGCCCTGGAGGGCTGCGAGTCCGTAGGGACCACACCATAACTCTCAGCACCTTCTCTCCTTACACCCCGGACCCCAGTGTCCCCGTCAGACCCGCGGCGGCAGCCCCCCTTCTGAAGGCGTCCGGTCAAGGTGCTGGAGCTACAGGCAAGGCCCTGAGATGCACGTCCAGCTGCTTTCCTGAAGGGCAGAAGCCAGTGGGTCCCTGAGGAACGCATTTGCTTACTGAGGATTGTACTTTGTTTTGAAACTTTTTTAAAAAGCCCCATGGAGAATACTAAAGCGTTTGTTTACTCGTCAGCCAGTCAGTGAACATTAAAGTTTCATCAGGTATTTCAATTCTTTTTATAAAAGAAATGGATGTCACGAGGTCCCCTTTGTCCTGTGAGCAGGTCCCTTCCCCTCCCGCCTGCAGCCGGCCTTGCCTGACCATGACCTGGTTACTGTGGACGTGACCTAGAGCCGTGTCGGTGTGAAGAGAGAGCCCTGAGGGGCTCGAGATGCGCTAGCGGGAGCAGCGGGTCAGGCCTGGGCCGGACAGGCTCTGCGCCGCGTGTGCCCGACGGAGGGGCAGCGGCGTGGAAGAGGAGGGACTCTGGGCCCGTCCTGCCCCCGTGACCGCTAAGACCAGCACAGCATTAGTGGGCACCGCAGCAGGACCGACCATGAGCTGAGAGCTCCGGGCAAGCCTGCTCCCCTTCCTGGAGCCTGAATTGTCCTCTGCGAAGTGGGGAGGGGGTAGGAAGACCCCAGAGGAGCAGGCGGGGCAGAGGCGGCGGTTCGGCTGTTCCGGTGTCCGGAGCCAGGAGACCAGCCTGCCAGAAGCCACATTGGGCAGGGTGTCCAGCGGGCGGGGAAGAGCCGCCTCCCAGTGCGGCCGGGCCACACCTCCCCCACCCGCCCTGCCTCCCTGGGGCATGGATGGGGGCCGTGATGCAGTGGGCCGGCCTCCTGCCGGAAGTGCATCTGCCTACAGAATGCCAGCCACTTGGGCCTGGTGAGGGGGGCCAGAGGCATTTGTGCCCCCATGACCGTCACGCTCACCCCGTAAGGAAATGTGAGGCTGTCCCAGAAAACCTCGGCGCCGCCCTCTTGCTGTGCACAGGCTCCCTGGGATCCGGTGGCAGGAAGGAACAGGCCCTGAGCGTGGGCTTGCCCTCCCAGGCCCTTCCATCCCGGATCCCAGCCATGTGGCCGGTGGGATCGATGAGCAGCGGGCTGAAAGCGTTCCCCTGGAAGCCTAGGACAAGGGAATCCCGCTACTTCTCCTCTCCCTGCCCTCCACTGTGACTACCGTGGGGCTGCCCGATGGACCCCAGAGACCTGGGTCTCAGTCTGGGGTCTGCCCCTACCATCTTGGGGCAGGGGGCCACTCTGAGCCTCTGTTTTCTTTTCTGTGCGGGGAATGGCATCGCTGACGTGGCTGGTGCAGGACAGCCATCTCCCCGTTGACTCTGAGGGCCTGGACTGAGCATGTGCCCACTCCCCGGGGCCACACTGAAGGTCCCCGGGGCTGTCTGCCTCATGCACATTTGAGCCTTTCCCGGCCAGGCTCCGCTCCTCCTTCAGCCCTGTGGTGTGGACACTGTGTCTGGAGCCCCACCTCCTCTCCGCAGCTCATTTTACTATGTGGCCTGGCAGGTGCAGGAGCAGACAGCCTAGGAGCCCCAAGGGACTGGGCTGGGGTCCATGCCAGGCCCAAAGGCCACTGCTCTTTGCTGCCCCACCCAGCGCAGGGAGCTCCTGAGTATTCCAACTCCGGAGTGGCAGCTACAAGTCACGACTTTGAGAGCAGGTTTCAATCTGAACTTTCATTGCGGAGCACAATCTTGGCCTGTCATTGCATCAGCCGGGGCTCCAAGCAGTGAGGAACATGGCCGTGGGGGAGGGGCGCTACTAAGGTGTCAGTTAATTTCCTGGAGCGATAAGCAGGTGGCAGGGTGCAGCGGGCTGGAAGAGTTCATGTTTTTCTTCTACCTGAACTGCCAGGTCTTTTTTTTTTTTTTTTTTTTTTACGGTTTTATTTATTTATTTGAGAGAGAGAATGAGATAGAGAGAGCATGAGATGGGGGAGGGTCAGAGGGAGAAGCAGACCCCCCGCCGAGCAGGGAGCCCGATGCGGGACTCGATCCCGGGACTCCAGGATCATGACCTGAGCCGAAGGCAGTCGCTTAACCAACTGAGCCACCCAGGCACCCGAACTGCCAGGTCTTATCCAGTTCATTAGTGCAGATTTATTTTTTTGGGCCTTACTGCTCAAATTGTAAAATTTCACTGATTGACTTTAGCTGGGGAAGAAGCCCCCCTTGGGGTCTGCCAGTCCTGGGTTAGTTCTGTGTCGAAAAGAGAAAAGATGTGAGACCTTTCCAGCGTTTCTTACCTTAACTGCAGCCCATGGAGAAGCAGCGGGTGTGGAGGGCTCGTGCAGAGGCCCTTCCCAGGTCCAGGTCCTGCGGGTTAAAGTCGGAGGACCAGCCCCCGAGAAAGGAGGGCCCCGCTCTCTGCCCTTGCGGATTCCCTGCTGTGGGTGCTGCCGGGCAGCTGGTCGCGCGAGCCTCCGGGAGGGCGCCGTGCGCAGAGCCGAGCCGCAGCCTGGCCAGCTCGCCCTCGCGGCGGCCGAGAGCACACACGACGGAGGAGCAGTGGACTGGAAGGTCTGAGCGCTGAGGATCTGTTGCCTTCGTTGTAATGTAGTTTTGCTTCGTTGTAAGTGGGTGCGGTAACAGCCAGCTCCCGGGGTCCCTGCACGCTTGACCGCGCCTCCTGCACACCATGTCACCACACAGATGCTTCCAGCTCGGGTCAGGGCCAGGGGTCTCCCGGGAAGCCAGGCAGGGCCTGCTTGTGTGCGTCCGGGCGCATTTGTGGAGCCTGGCCTGGGGGCCCACCTGTGCCCCCCTCCGCCCAGCCCCACGTCCCCCGCCTTCCAGGTCGGGGCCAGCTATGATTGGTGTGACTTCCAGTTTTCAACGTACACTATTAAAGCCCCCAGCTGGGCCCAGCTGAGTGTCGCCTCTGGCTGACGCCCCCTCCTTGGGCTTGGCCTCGCCTTCAGTCCCCATCTCCCGTGTCAGAATTGCCCCCCGTGGTCCCATCGCTTGGCTTGTCACGTGGATTCATGCTAACAGTACCTCACTTACCTGTTTCCTCTGTGGGATTCCAGAAGGTTCTCTCTGCAAAAAGAGTTTCCCACCTTCGGGAAGTTAGGTGGGCTGTGTGGGCACCTGAGTTAGGCTGAAATGGGGAGGGGTGCACACAGGTGAGCACAGACTCCTTCCGGTTGCAAAGGTGCATTTGTATTTGTAACCTGCTCTCTGAGGATAGGCCTCAGGTGTGCAGCAGGTGGGGCGTGGGCAGGGCGGGGCAGGGCTGTGGTCAGAGTCTGGCAGGAGGTTGAAATTCATTCATTAAAAGTTCTTTATGGGGGTGCCTGGGTGGCTCAGATGGTTAAGCGTCTGCCTTCGACTCAGGTCATGGTCCCAGGGTCCTGGGATCGAGCCCAGCATCAGGCTCCCTGCTTGGCGGGGAACCTGCTTCTCCCTCTCCCTCAACTGTTCCCCCTGCTTGTGCTCTCTCACTCTCTCTGTCAAATAAATAAATAAAATATTAAAAAAAAAAAAAGTTCTTTATGAGAGGGCACCTGGGTGGCTCAGCCTTCGGCTCAGGTCATGATCCCAGGGTCCTGGCATCGAGTCCCATGTCCGGCTCCCTGCTTGGCGGGAAGCCTGCTTCTCCCTCTCCCTCTGCCTGCCACTCCCCCTGCTCGTGTTCCCTCTCGCGCTCTCTCTCAAATAAATAAAAAATTTTTAAAAAAATCTTTATGATAGCCTAGGGGTGTGTGGGATTGTAGGTTTCTGAGAGTCAAGAAGTGTGCTTCTCAGCCTCTGACCTTGAGCCTGGAGAGCTGTCAGTCAGAACAAGGCCCAGAAGGTGTGAGCCGCCAGAGGGGCTGGGCTCCCCTCTCTGGGGCTGCCCCTGTCCGCTGGGGCCGCCTGTCCCGCGCGACTCACTGCTGCCCTCTCTCCGCAGTGCTGCTCACGGCCGTGAACTGCTACAGCGTGAAGGCCGCCACCCGGGTCCAGGACGCCTTCGCCGCCGCCAAGCTCCTGGCGCTGGCCTTGATCATTCTGCTCGGCTTCATCCAGATCGGGAAGGGTGAGTGCAAGCTCCGGGCGCCCCCGCCAGGTGTCCTTCGAGGCCCTGCTGTGCCTGTGGTGGGAGTGGTCCCCGGCCCTGAATGCCCCGGCCCGAAGGTCTGCCGTGGCAGCATGCACGGTTTCCTTTGAGCCGGTCACGCTGGCTGGCAAGAGGCGCTGACGTTGTTACAGAGACTGAACAGCAAAGTTAAATCCCGAGTGATGGGGAGAAATGGCCCAACCCGTCCCCTCAAACCCCACTCTCCTACCCACACGTGAGGGCGGGGGTAGGATGGGGACATGGCAGTTCGCAGAGGGACCTCGGGGCTGCGCCCGGCACACGGAACTCGAGGTGGGATGGAACCGTTACCGAGGCAGATCGCGCACACGGGGGCCCACATCTCAAGTGCCTGTTCGATGGAGGGGGGCCGCCCCCAGCGAGGATGTAGGAGCCCCCCACCAGCCCCAGCATCTTGCCATGCCAACCCCTCCCACTGTGGTCTGCCACTTCGTCTTATCCGTGTGGGTCACCCACAGCGTGGCGCTTGGTGCAGTGTGTCCTCTCGGTGCTGGGAAGGGAAGTACGCGTTTCTCCTGGGGGGGGGTGGGATCTGCTTGGCTCTCACAGACCAGCGATCCCCCAGGGGCTGGCGCAGGGCAGCTTCTGAGGGCGCCTTCAGAGAGGGTCACCAAGAGGGCGCACAGCCACGTGTGTGCGGGCGACACGCGGAGGCACAGTGGTGCCCCGTAGCCTCTGTGTTGGCCTCTGTCCACGACCGAGTGCTCTCAGAGCCCTGGGGTGCGGGAGGGCAGCACTCGTGCCCCCGACTTCGCAGCAGGAGAGCCGGGATTGGGGCTAGATCCGCGTCGTCCAAGATCGCATGCCAGCACAGGGCTGCGTACCCCTCGTGTGCAGTCTTCTCCAGCAGGGCACCCCGTGGGCCTCTGTGGGCGTCTTCATCCTAGCCCACCCTCTTCACGTGCTGCCTAGCCATGAATCGAGTGGGTGGAAAGCCCGTGATGGCCCGTATCTGCCGTGTCCTCCGGGCTTCTGCCCGTGATACCCAGAAATCCATTCCTTCAGTTCCTGGGCTCTCAGGCTCCCTTCCCCTAATGGCCACACAGGGCCCCACGCATCATAGGAACTCAGCATCCGCAGGCCGTGGGCCCGTGCCGGGGGGGTTCATGATTTGGGAGAATTGGGTGCACATGGGCCCTCTCTGGGGCTAGAGAGAAGCCCACATGCTGGTCTACACCAGCCTAGTAACGTGGAAGTGAGAACCCAGATAATTTGGGCAGACCGTCTTTATTGAATACATTCACGTGTGTGAAGGTTCCTAGCGTGGCTCTGGGACCTAATGAGACCCCAGCACCCACGAGCTGCGATCAGCAGCAGCATTGAGGGGGAAATCCCACCTGATTTCCAGACCACTTTCTGGGGCAAGAAGGGGAGCCGGACGTCATCCTGGGAGCATGTGTCAGATCAGCCAGGAAATCCTTAACCCCCACCCAGCCTCGGGCGCGCTGACCAGGCAGGGCTGGGAGGGGCCGGTCGGCCCTGAGTGTGTGCGGGGCCGCTGCTCTGGGGGCTCCCAGCGCACTCCGAGAGCCTTCCCGGGGCTCCAGGGTCTAGCACCTCCTTGAAGACAGGACTTTATCATCTGCCTTAGTCCTCGAGTCTTGAGGCCCTGGTCGGGGCTTCCCTGTGCAGCCTCGTGGAGCAGTCAGCTGGGCGGGACCCGGCGGACCAGACTTTGTGCAGCCAGGAAGTGTGTCATTTGATAGAAGATCCGCTCGTGAAGGTATTTGCTGGGCCCGTCTGATTAGCTACAGACAGATGAGGAATGTGGAGGGGGTGACCTGACTTTTGTAAAAACAAATTCAGTTGGATAGCAAAGAGCTTTTGTTCGGCTCGGATACCTAATGTGTTTGTGATGTTGTTGCTGTAGGAAACATTCCCCCCCCCCCGCGCCCCCCCACACCCCCCTTGCCCCGAAGCAGTTCCTTTCTGAACTCGGGATACAGTGTGGGTCTGCAGAATTCTGCCTCCTGGTTTTCTTCAAGACAGTTGTGTTGTTCCCAGATGAATGCCTTCCCTTCTGGGGGACATATGGTTGCAAAATTGACGCCCTTCTCCTCCCACGGAGTCCGTGGTCTGACTCTTCTTCCCTCGGGCAGCCTGCCCGTCGCCCTGGGTCCCCATGCTGATGGCAGGCGGGAGGGCCTGGATCCTTGGGGCCGGGGCTCGGCTCGATTGTGCTCAGACTGTCCCCCAGCCAGGCTGCATCATGGCACAGACCCCGGGTGCCCTGCTCCCCCGGGCTCTGAGTGGTCGGTCTTCCTCCCCAGCCCACCAAGCACCCATGGGGGCCCGAGAGCTGCAGAGGGGGTTTGAGTTCAGCTGGCCATTGGTCGGCCACCAGGCCTCTGCTGGGCTCATTCCCTCGAGACCCGTGAGCAGTCCACCCTTGTTCTTCCCACTCTCCTTCACTGGAACCTTCCGAGGCCCTGAGTGTGACTGGCTGCTGAGCCCCGACAGGGACTTGGCCCTGCTGGCCAGGGCTCGGCTGTGGGGTGGGGACACCAGACAGCGCATGAACAGGAGAATTGTAGACAGGCAGACGGGGCGCCAGCACAGACCAGGACTGAGGGCGGCGGGGGGGGCAGCTGGATGAAGGCACAGAGTTAAGGGGACAAAGGAACGGCTCTGCACGGCCCCAGGCTGGGATCTTGGTGTGGGAGCTGCTCAGCTGCCCTGTGGCTGTGGGTAGGAGGGCATCCGTGGTGCCTGGCGCCATGCGAGGTGTCTGGATTTGCTCCCAGCATTTTCAGGAGGGGAGACAGAGCTCAGGTCAGCATTTCGGGTCCGGTGGCACAAAGCAGGGGAGGTCACAGAGAAGCAGGCAGACTCGGTGGGTGGAGGGCACTTGGGGGCTCATGCTTGCCACCTGCTTTTGCCCTTTTGGTCTGTGGACCCCTTATGTGTGACGCCCCACGGGGGCCACGGCCCTAAGGCCAGGCCGTTCCCAAAGCCAGGCAGGCGTTCCTCAGACCAGAGATGGGAGTGGGGTGCAGAAGGCGCGTCCCTCTGCCCAGGTCGGTCCCAGAGGACACACAGTGGGACCCGTGTGGACCCGTGTGGTTTTGCTCGGGCTGCAGCACCAGCGGGAGAGCGGTTACGGCGTGGACTGCCCGGGTGTCCGGGTGTAAAGGGCCCATAGAGCGCCTCCTCCCTCCCACGCCGAGTCTGAGCAGGATATCCTCTGCCGAGGGAGGTCGTGGCGGCTAGGTCTCCATGCGCCAAGCAGTCCTGCCCCCCAGCCCCCTGCCCCTACACCCCAGGCTTGCAGCAGCTCACACAAACTCACCCCGCTGCCGAGATGTTGGCCCCAAAATGCTGGGAGACATGGGTGTGGTCTGCACGGCAAGCGGAGGCTCCTGAACCCGGTGTTGATTATCTCGTACGTCTGGGCACTGTCCCAACGTGACAGGGGTATCTCGGAATGGGGGGCACATGGGAGACGGCCCGGACAGGAAGGGGCGAGCCCTTGCAGGCCTCCCCTGACAGGACTTCAGGGCCCATTTCAGAAGGGCTCGGGGTCCTGCTGGGACCGCAGGGCACTGCACCGGGGGGCCGTGCAGGGCTGGGGTTTGGTTCTCCGCTCTGGTCACCTGGGTCCCAGGAGCAGGGAAGGGGCCGGGGGCAGGGCAGGGCCTGCCCTGTGGGAAGACTTGTACTGAAGGTGCCATCGAGGCAGGCTTGGTTGTTTTTCCTGTGGATGTTCTTTGATAAATTTTTTTTGCAGATTTATTTGAGAGAAAGAGGAAATGTGAGTGGGGGAGGGGCGGAGGGAAAATTCCCAGCAGACTCCGCACTGAGTGAAGTGCCTGACATGGGGCTCCATCCCACGACCCTGAGATCATGACCTGAGCCAAAATCACGAGTCAGCCCTCAACAGGCTGAGCCAGCCAGGCGCTCCTTTTCTTTGATAATTTTTAATTGAGGCCTTTTCCTTGGGCCTGCACACCTCTGCACTAACTCAGCCTCCAGGATCCTAACAGCTTTGGAATCACGTGCTTTGCTGGTGCTGCCCTCCGGCATGAAATCAAAGTCGGCGAAGTCGGGCTCTCCCACTGAGGCCCTCAGCTCGCCTGGGCCCTGGGCCGTGGCAGCCACAGAGCCCTGTGCTGGGCACAGTTGGTTCTCAGGGGTCTCTCCCAGCCTGCTCAGTGGGGAGAGGTCCCTTTGCAACTGGGATTTGAGGTTTAAGGCAGATCTTGAGGCCGAGGGGCCCGCTCCTCCGGGGGTCTAAAAGACAGAGGGTCCTAGGGACAGACACTGGCCAGTTGAACAAGCCCCGACCTCCCGTCAGCCTGCCCACACCCAGATTCTTGCCCCATCACCGTTCCCAGACATCAGGCAGAGGCAGGACAGGCACCACGTGCCGGGCACGTCCCTCCAGGGCGGGGAAATGCGAAAGAGGAGCCCAATGAGCCAGCTGCAGGATGCATGCCCTCCCAGGACGCTGGTCTCTGGGTGAAGCAGGACACCCATCGCGGTGCTTTCTGCCCAGGCCCGTTAAGGGCACCGGTCACGCGGAGCTCCCTCACCAGGTGGGACTCAAGAGCACGGAGGCCTGGTGGCCCCACACGTGACAGCCCATCTTACAGAGCAGGAGCCTGAGGCCAAACAGTGTTTGCTTGGCCACTGGTTGCAAAGCAGGATCCAAGGCCACAACTTGTCCCAGCCACGTCCCTGAGGCACAGAGTGGAGACCAGGGCATCTGGTGCAGACGGAGTGAGTCCCGTTGGTCTGTCTGCAGACGGTGTCCCGTCGTCCCCTCATGGTTTTGGGGAACAGAAGTCCAAACGCAGGGCTGTAGTCCCTCTGAAATTCGTGGGGCGTCCCTCCTTGTCTGTTCCAGCTTCCAGCCGTCCCTGGGCTTGTTGGTCCCTGGGCTTGTAGCTGGCCAAGTGGCCCCTTTCCGTGTCTCTGTGTCTTCCAAGGACCCTCGTGGGTTCAGGGCCCACCCTAATCCGTGATCTCATCACGAGATCCTCACCTCCATTCTGTCGTCAAACCAGGTCACATTCAGAGGTTCCAGATTAATAGGAGTTCCTGGGGAGACCCTCTTCCCATCTCGTGATGTAAATGACCATCCCATGGAACCCCAGAAGGATAAAGTGGGACGAGAAGCAGAAGCTTCCAGCCTGGTGGATGTTCCCCAGTTTGGGGCTGACTTTCTCACAGTGTCCCCGGCCCAGGAGGGGTGCCCCGAGGCTGCTCTGCCTGTGGGAAAGCACGGGCTGGGGGTGGCGTGGGGCCCTGGAGAAGCACTGGTGAGCCTCTGCCCGGCTTTCCCCTGCCACGCAGGGCCAGGTCTCAGGGGACGCGGGTGTGGGGGGAGCCCCGGTCCTCCCAGGTCAGAAGCCGGAGGGCTGCCACATTCACCCGGTGGAGGAAGGACCGCGCCTGTCCCCGTGTGCACAGAGCTGCTGGTTCCTGTGGCTGTGTGACGTGGGGATTCGGGCTGGCTTTCCCTGACAGCACTGCCTGGGCCTTGGAGCTTTCCACCCCAATTACCCCGGTCCCCAAGGGGTCCCCGTGGGCGGGAGGCGGGCCCAGCTTCCGGCTGTGTGTTGGCGTTCACATTCCCAGCAGCCCTTCTGGGAGGGCTGCGTGTTCCAGCTAGTAGAGGCAGACGTGAAGGTCCGGGGGCTCCGGGGACTCGCGTGCACCGCGGGTGAGCCAGCGGCCGGGACCCGGCCTCAGCCGGCATGCTGCCTTCTCTCTGGGCAGCAGTGCGGTGTGCAGAGAAGCCCCAGAGAAGGGGTGGTGGCACGGGACCCCGTTAAACTGTGGGATCCCAGGGTGCCCACGCCCCCACTCTTGGAGCCCACGGGAGGACCTGCAGTGTGTCCGTCTGTCGCAGTCGTTCTCTGGCCTGCTCTTGGGGGGACAGGGGCCCCGTGGCGAGAGAGCCCGACTGAGTAGCTTAGAGCACGGTGGCCGTCTGGGGGCTGTTGTCATTCATCCATGTCTGAGGCATCCCGTTTTGGGGCCCAGCACAGTCAGCGTGTCTGCCCTAGCCGTGGGAGCGGTGCACGCGGGCCCAGCATCAGTCACTACTCGCCCGAGCAGAGTCCTGCCCTGTGTCGTTGCCGTCCGGGGCAGCCGCCCTCTGCATCCCAGCCTGTTGAGCAGCACCGCCTGCCTCCACCCACCAGACGGCCCCCGCCCCCGCCCTGTCAAGCCTGCGTGTCTCCAGATATCGCCATGTGTCCCCTGGCTGCAGAGGGCAGGTGGGTGGTTGAGACCGCGCATGGAGTCTTCTAGAATCTGCCCTCCTCCCAGGAGGGCTCCATGTCTCTTCTGCGCCCCGCCCCTGCTCACCACCTCCGTGGCCACACAGCGCAGCTGCTGATGCACATCATGACGCCCAGGTGTGGCCGCCTCCCCCGCTTCTGGCTGGAGCTGGTGGAGACGGGCAGGCGGGCTCTCCCCCCAGCTCTCCACACTTCCCTGAAGACCACCTGCTGTTAGGGCTCCAGCCCCAGCAGGACCCCAGAACAGCGAGGGCAGGCGCAGGCCAAGCAGACCCAGTGCCTGCTCCTTGGTGCCCATTGAGAAGGAGGGGCAGCATGCTTGGCCAGCATTTGGTCAGGAGCCTGGAGAAGCTGCGGGTTTCCCTTCTGGGCCGGCATCCAGCACAGTCTGTGTCTGAACAAAGCCGGGAGCCCTGCCGGGGGCGCATGCACGCTGCCCACTCAGGACGGGTCACTGTCAGACCCCTCCCTCTGTCCCTGGTGTGCAGTGAGGCATGCTGCGTCTACGGGAGGTGATAGGGTGGGCGACGGCCCAGAGGAACTGGGCAGAGGGTTGATTGGCAGCCAGACGCAACAGCCAAATCCTTGGCAGAGCTTTGCCTGCTCCCCACCCCCCAGCACACACCACAAGAGAAGCAGGAGGGCTGCCAGGCCCACGTGGTGCTGCGGGGTCTGGGGGTTGCTGCGGGGTCTGGGGGCGCGGTCCCTCTGTGCGCCTGGATGTCTCCTTTCCTCTGAGGGACTGGGCGCTTTGCAGCCAGGGGGTGAGGTCGCAGACGGCCAAGGGAGGTCCCAGCAGGTGGCCCAACCATACTTGTCCTAGGAATAGAAATCTTTGCAGTCTGTTTGGGAGGGGCCTGGCCGAGGCCCCCAGTGAGATTCTTTCCTCTGTGTTTGGTCAGAGCAGCTAGTATTTCCTTGGAGGAAATCAGGCTGTAAGTCCCAGAAAATACTGTTGTACATCAGCAGTACCACCCCCCGCGTGACCGTCTCGGACGGCTGTGTGTACGTGTCCCGGCTCGGAGCTGGTGGCCACAGGGAGAGTGGCGCCTGAGGAGGACATCGAGGCTGCGTGGGCCTTTGCAGGGCTGAACGCATCTGGTTCTTAGCTGAAAACCACAGGCGGCAGGTCCCACCTCGAATCTTATCCCTGTCCCGGCCCTTTATCTGCAGTAGCCAGGATCCTTCTGCGCACCCACACTTCATCTTTCCTGTACCAGGCTGGGTGGCGGCCCCCAAAAGTGACCTCTGCATGGAATGTCTCCAACCTACACGTGCACACACGCTGTCACTAATTCAGGGGAGACCAGTTTTAACAGCTGCCCCCAAACGTGTATCACAGCAAATGGGAAGATTGTTAAATTTGAAGAGTAAACAAGATACATAGATGTGTATTCTAGTAGGAAGATGGGGCAGGTTCGTGAGAAAATCGTAGGTTCCAGACATGCGTGCACTATGTGTGAGGGGCCGTTCTTGGGGAAAGCCTTCCGTGCTCCAGAAGCGGCTGTGGGACCTGCGTCCTCGGGAGGTCTGGGGGAGTGAGGGCGGTCTCAGCGGCGCCCCCAGACTCTTAGGAGCAGCTGGGGCCCTCTGGGAGGTGTAGGTGGTGTAGGTGGTGTGGACGGGTTCCCAATCCTGGTCCTAGATCCCCCTGCGTGTTGGTGGTTCCCCACCCCCAGGGCAGGTGGCCCAAGCCTCCGTGTCCCCAGCTGCTGGACAGCAGAAACACGTGGACGGGGCCATGGGGTGTGGTGGAGCTCTGCAGACGTGGAGTGCACATTGCAGACCATTTCCATGGGGGAGCTGCCAGGAGGGAGCCCAGGGGGGCTCTGGGAGCTCTCCTAGGTGCTGTTGAATGAAGGGCGTGCTGTCCTGAGCCCGCTCTCTGCACGGCCCCCGTCCACCCGGCCTGCTGACCACCCTGTGACCAGGCAGTCCCAGGACCTGGGCCTCCAAGACAGGTCACATGCGGGCAGTGGGTGAGGTTCCAGCCACCCCGGGGCCACAGTCTATCACGAGACCGTGGCCACGTCCACCTCCAGCTCAGGTTTGAGATCAAAGGCCTCAGCACACCTGTGGGGTCAGGACAAAGAAGCTCAAGGGTGGAGTCCAGAACATGTAGGAGGTCCAGAGCTGCTTTTGAAGGGCAGGCTTCTACTGGGGGAGATAAGGGGTGACGGGATCTCCCTTCAGCAGTCCCCTGACCTGCTGTCATTGTGTCCTGTTTCTGGGGTGACTGAGACCATCACCCTTTGGGAGGGTGTGGTAGGGAACCTTGGGCTCCCCAGGGGCCTGAAGACCCACCGGCTGTGGGTCGGGGTCACATCCCTGCCTTGCCCCACGGTGCCTGGGCCCGTGGCTTCTCAGCTGGATGTAACACAGGCCTTCACATGCAGAGCCACAAGGACTCTGTTAGAAATGTCCCCAAACTAAGGAGCAATCCACACCTGACCAAGAGTACAGCCCCTCCTCCAGCTGTGTGTGCCTGGCAGGCGGCTGCCACGGGTGGGCTGAGTGACCGGCCATGTCCCATGTCCCCGTTGCAACCACCCCCGGAGCCAGGAGCTGGAGAACCATGGGGCCGGCTGGCAGGCTGGCCCCTCGTCACGGAGCAAGTGACTCTGGGCCCGAGGGTACCGGGTGGAGCCTCAGAAAGAGCCCCGGTAGCCAGGGTCCCCCCAAGACCCCCATTTCTAGTCGCGTGTGCCAGGTTGGGCGGTGGACCCAAACCCGTGTCCCCTGGGACCTATAGAGTGTGCCCTTATGTGGAGAAAGGGTCTTCACGGATGTGTTTGAGGGAAGGATTGAGACGAGACCATCCTGGATCAGGGTGGGCCCTAAACCCAGGGACACGTGTCCCGGTAAGACAGAGGGGAGACACAGCAGAGAAGCCACGAGAGGACGAGGGCAGACAATGGGGTGGTGTGACTGCACACCGGGGCCCCCTGGGCCGCTCCCGGTGGAAACGGTCAGCAGAGAGGTGGACACAGCTCTGCCGGGCCTTGCTGTCGTCTGTCCATGCAGAGGACCGAGGCCAAGATGCCCCCAGGGACGGCTGTCCAGGAGGTGCTCACACTGCGTGGCCCCATCACCTCATGCCACTGCAGTCTCTCGGGCACATCCAGGTTCCAGGGACAGATCTGAGTTGTTTTGAGAAATTTCCTGCTGACACTTGCTGACAGGTCATGCTCTGAGCTCTGTCCCCCAAGCAAGGAACCTGGGTTTAGGGTTAGCTTCCCGAGATATTCCCAGCACTAAGGGGGAGCCGAGACTCAAGCTTAGGTGCTCCTGATCTAGGGCTCAGGTCAGGGGTTCTGCAGGGGTGTCCCCTGAGGTGACCGGGGCGACCAGCCCCTCCTCCTGACCCGAATGAATCGCGGGTAGACACACACATGCCCCTGCCTCCACCTATCTGGGCATCCCATCCTTCAGCGCCCATAGTCCACTGGTACTTAGAGTGACCAAGAGTCTGCAGAGCTGCCTCCCCCTCACGGGTGGGCTAGGGGCATCTTGGGGGCCAGGTCCCCCAGGTCACTCGTGCCTGCTCGCTCCTGGCCCCAGGTAAGTGTGGGGACGCTGGCCAGGTGGCTCAGCAGGTGCATTGAATTTCTGGCAGCAGAAAGCCTTCACCCCAGCGTTTCTGAATGTGACTGTATTTTGCTCCAGGAACATTCCAGAAGTTGTGGTGAGACCCCTTTGCAGTGATCTGTAACCTGGCATTCCTTTCTGTGTGTTTGGCCTTTGCCAGGTGACGTGTCCAATCTGGATCCTACGTTCTCGTTCGAGGGCACCAAGCTGGACGTGGGGAACATTGTGCTGGCATTGTACAGCGGCCTCTTTGCCTATGGGGGATGGTACGTTCTAGAATGTCGGGGTCTCTGGGCCTTGGGTGGACCCTCAAGGGTCCAGAAATCCGGGCCTCTTGGCCGTCCGCGGGCTGTTCGGGGGAACGCAGGCAGGGCTCTCGGGCCGCTGCTCGCCCCACGCGTCCCAGAAAAGTGCAGCCGTGCCCGGGCGCAGATGTGGCTGCTGCTCGCAGCAAGCCTGCTTCCTGTATGCAGACCTTTGCTGACGGGCTCAAAGCCTTTAGGCTCAAGGTGCTGGGCTTGGTGGTTCTTGACCTCTCCCCGCCAGGAGCAAGGTGCCTGCCTACAGCCCCAGCCGACGCCTTCTGTCCCCTGGGTCCCCAGCCGTGGCCCCTGCTCTCGAGCCACAAGAGTGGCTGCGGTGGGTGGGCAGGCCGGTGGCACGGAAGATGCCGGAAAGGGTCAGGCAGCAGACAGGGATGCCTTGTGCTTAGTGCAGCAGGCCTTCCACAGGGACACGGAAGCCGTGAGGGCTGCCCTTCGGGTCTCTTTCCCCACGTGGCCTCTGAGCCTGCCCTCGAGTGCTCGGTGTGGACGTGAAGAGCTGCACACGGAGCGGGTCTGCAGCGGGGGAGGTGCCCAGGGGGCCCCCGCTGTGGGCCGGGCTTTGCCTCTGCCCGGGGGGGACAGAGCATCAGAGTACAGGCCACGTGGGGGTGGCAGCACAGACCTCCCTAGGACAGCTGCTCACCAAGGGGGGCCCCGCAGGTGGATGGGGGCTCCCGGGGGATCTGTGTTGTGGGAGGGATGTGTAGTTAAGTTCGGCTCTCTCATTTCCAGGAACTACTTGAATTTTGTCACAGAGGAGATGATCAATCCCTACAGGTATGAGTACGCACAGACTCGCGTTACTTTAACGTGAGAGAAGGAGGAAGCCTGGTTCTGTCTCAGACGAGAGCAGGGGGGGCGCTGGGGCGGGGTGCTGGCCTTGGCCCCACGCTGTCCGCAGGGTGGCCGTGTGACCTGGAACAAGGCTGCCCCGCGGGACCGGGGCCTGGGGCTGGAGGAGTTGAGTCACTGGCCCAGGTTCACACAGCCGTCCACCTGCCAGCTTCCGGCCCCTTACCCACGCTGGTGGCCGCCTTGCCGCTCACCGCCTTCCCCGCGCAGTGAGGCTCCGGCCCCGGCCCGTGTGTCAGATGGAGCACCCGCTCCCCACCATCCAGTCTGGCCCCGTGCCCGGCTGCCCTTGGATGATGTCCGCCTCCCCCTCCTTCCAGAAACCTGCCCCTGGCCATCATCATCTCCCTCCCCATCGTCACCCTGGTGTACGTGCTGACGAACCTGGCCTACTTCACCACGCTGTCCACGGAGCAGATGCTGACGTCGGAGGCTGTGGCCGTGGTAAGACGCCACCTCTGAGCCCCTGACGCCGAGCAGACCAGGCCCCTCAGCCGCGAACCACACCCTCCTCGGAGGGGTCGAGCCGAGCTGTGCTTTGCCACCCCCAGACAGAGCAGGGCACTGGCTCTTCACCCGGGCTCACGGGAGATGCGGGGCTTTCAGGCAGTGGTGCCCAGCCTCCCCCAGGCAGCTGTAGGGCAGCACGGGGAGCGATTTGTCGAGCCGAGTATGGGTTTGGGGAAAGGGCGAGTCCCAGGCAAGCGGGGCGTCCAGCCCTGAGCGCGGGGTGGTGCAGCTGGGTGGCCTTCCCCCACCGGCAGCCCGGATGCATCCTGAGTCTCCTGTACTGGGCACCACGGCCCCTGGGTTCAGCAGAGGGTGCGACATGCCTGGGCTGCGCCGAGGTGGCTGGCTGAGTGCCTTGTCAACCCCCGGGCCAAGCAGGGTGGCCCCAGAGCCAGGGGACTCCGCTCTTGCAACACCCACCCACCCTACCTTCTGAATAAACACCAAGTCCTGCTTGGGGGGAGGGGGTGCGGGGGACACTGGGGGCCCAGCCAGAGACAGCTGCGCTCCCTTGAGCGGATGGGCTGTGCTGATGGGGGCACACTGTGCATAGGACCCCCCTGGCATCACGTGGGGTGACAAGTGCCCGAGACTGGAGGGGACTGAGGCACAGGGCCCCGTGCTGAACCAGGTCCTGTCCCTGGGGCTGCCCCCCGAAGTCCAGACCCCGGGGGGTCACTCCGAGTACAGACTCACGATGAGCATGTGGGGAGCCGTGTAGGCAGAAGTGTGCCAGGGCCAGGCTATCAGGGCCTGTCGTCCGGCCTGAGAGGCTGGAGCCCTGTGCTCGGGTGCCCGGGACCGAGGGGCTCATGCTCGCTGTGTGCCTAGGACTTCGGGACCTATCACCTGGGCGTCATGTCCTGGATCATCCCCGTCTTCGTGGGCCTGTCCTGCTTCGGCTCCGTCAATGGGTCCCTGTTCACGTCCTCTCGGTGAGCCCGCACCCAACACCCGCGCATCGCCCAGCTCTGGGGGAGAGGCAGGAGGCTCAGCTGGTGGGGGGGGGCGGCCGCTGCACACCGCCTTCCGACGTGTGCTCTAAGTTTTGTGTTGCCGTGTTTGAGGAATACAGAAATGAGGGAACCGTGAACTCTGCTCTGCCCCCCGGCCCCCTGCCCAGAGGTGACATCTGTGTCCCTCTGGGCTCTTTCACGGGTTCGTTTCGAAACCCTGCCCAGGGGGACTGGAGATGAGGAAGGCTGTCTTCCCCTTGCCAGCTGAGCCCCTCAGGGACGCCGGGAAGCCCACGCAGGGAGCCCGGCCCTTGGGATGGGCCCGCTCCGCTCCCTGCCCTGCCTGGGGGCGCGTGGCGAGGAGGCTGAATGCCCACTGCTCTGTCCACAGGCTGTTCTTCGTGGGGGCCAGGGAGGGCCATCTGCCCTCCATCCTGTCCATGATCCACCCCCAGCTCCTGACACCCATGCCGTCTCTCATCTTTACGGTAAGTGGCAGTGCCGTCAGCATCCTGTCCTCCATCCCTGGGACGATGGCTGGCGGGCCGAAGCAGGAGACTGGCGTGTCCCTCGGGGCCCGTCTGGGCGGCGTCCCCGCGGAGGCCGGCGGCGGGAGGGAGGCTGCGCGTTCTCCACACGAAGCCTGTCGCGGCCTCGCCTGCTGTCCGCTGGCTGCACGCTCGAGGCCGACACTGAGACACAAATAACCTCCTCACCTCGTGCTTCACAGATTTTTTTTAAGTTTTTAATTCCAAAAATTACACGTAGTGGTCGTAAAACAGAAGACCTGGAAGCGGCGTGGAAGCGCGGGAAGGGGAGCTGCGGGGAGACGGCTGGGTGCGGGCTGCGCGCAGGAGCCATGCGGGCGTGTGTGCAGAGTGCGCTTTTGTCACAAGGTGCCGTGTCTGCTTGCAGTGCGTCATGACCCTGCTGTACGCCTTCTCCAGAGACATCTTCTCCGTCATCAACTTCTTCAGCTTCTTCAACTGGCTCTGCGTGGCCCTGGCCATCGCCGGGATGCTGTGGCTCCGCTACAAGAAGCCCGAACTGGAGCGGCCCATCAAGGTGAGCGGCCCGCCGGGCGGGGGCTCTGCAGAGCCACGCGCCTCGGCGACAGGGCCTGAGTGTCCGCCACTCACGGGCGCTGTGCCTTCAGGCATGTGGCCGGGCAAGCCCCTGTCCCTCCATCTTCCCTCTGCCAACGAGGGGTCAGGGTACCCTCTCCGGAACCTTCTGGTAAGGCTCGAGCCAGATGTGTGTGAACATGCTTCCAAACTAGACAGAGAGTTAACTAGTTCACGTGATGGCCGTTATTGGGAACCTCTTGAGTGCTGACCACGTGATTCCAGGTGCCGGGGTTCATCAAAGAACAAACGAGACCCCTGAGTCCCCTAGAGCTTCTCTTTTAAGGAGGGCAGAAGTAAGGAAGAAACCCGCGTGCCAGGTGCGGGTGATGAGCGCTGCAGGGCAGGTGGGCAGGTGAGGCCCTGACTGGCCTGGGGCAGCATTGAACCGGACGGCCGGGGAGGAGCAGGTGCCAGGGCAGGAGGGGAGACCAGCTGGGCTGCAGGTGGAGGTGCCCGCTGCGCCCGCCCTGGCCTCGGCCTGCCCAGGAGAAAGCAGGGTGCTGGCCCTTGTCAGCCTGGGACTGGGGTCCAGCTTCCCAGGGGTGACCCTGTCTCTCCGAGAAGGCATCTCTCCACCTGCACGTCTTGGCCAGCAGGCAGTCGCTGGCCGGCAGCTCCTGTCCCTCGTGCAGCCCCTGCTGGCATGTGGGCCTCACAGTGGGCACCTGCCCGCGGGCCTCCTCCCTGGCTCCCCACCAAGCACCCTTGCAGAGGCCAGCAGGGTCCGGGACGGGTTCTTGGGGGGGGACCAAGGCAACCTCAGTGCCTGGGATCATCTCGGCTCTCGCTTGTCGGGGGCGCTGTCCCAGTGGGGCCGGTGGCGGGGGCGGCATGCCGTGTGGGCTGACCTAGTGGGACCCTCGCTCGTCCCTCACCCCCCCGGGGTTTCTGCCAGTGTGTAGACAGACGGCCGATTCCGGGTGTAGGTGAGCCGGCCCGGCAGAAGCGGGCGGGGGTGCGGGGAGCCACGCGCCGGGCTGTGGGCATGTCCGCGGCTCCACCACTTTGAACGCTGCGGGTGGGTAGCGCGCCCGTGGGGTGCAGCCCGCGACCCCGCCTGTGCACAGAGGGCTGAGGAGGAGGGTGCCGCTGTGCGATTAGTGATTAGCGGGTGGCCACGGTCTTCCCAGAAGCGCCGGGCCCCTCCTTTGGGTGGCAGTGGATCGGGTGCTGGGCCAAGGTCGCCACCCTGTGAGGGAAGCAGGAGGCTGACCTTCCCTGACCTTGGGACTCCTCAAGGGCCCAACCTGGTTGTTTCCATTTGCCAGTCAGCACTCCCTGTGCTTAGTTGCTGAGGGCGGTAGAGGTCTCCGTCGTCAGGAGCCCCGCCGCCTCGCCCAGGTCAACTCAGAAAACCCCTCAGGCCAGAGCCGGTAGAGGCTAGAACAGGCCCCGGAGGTCAGAGCCGTTCTGAGCTTGGCCTGGACGCAGGAGTGGCTCGGAGCGGGGTGGGGGGCAGGGTGTGCCGAGGGCACGGGGGACGCGCTGCGTTCAGCAGGGCGGACGGGACTCCGGACAGCAGGCCGTGGGAGGTGTGGGACAGGACTGACGGACGACAGGCTGCCAGGCATCAGCCCCGTCCCCGTCCCCGTCCCCGTCCCCAGGTGAACTTGGCCCTCCCCGTGTTCTTCATCCTGGCCTGCGTCTTCCTGATCGCCGTCTCCTTCTGGAAGACCCCTGTGGAGTGTGGCATTGGCTTCACCATCATCCTCAGCGGCCTGCCCGTCTACTTCTTCGGGGTCTGGTGGAAAAACAAGCCCAAGTGGCTCCTCCAAGGCATCTGTGAGTACCTTTATCCACAGTCTGGGCGCCCCCCACCCCAGAGCGGGGCCGTCTGCAGCTCTGGTCTAACCCCCCCGCCCCCTGCCCCCGCCCCCCCCCCGACCCCAGAGCAGGGCCGTCTGCAGCTCTGGTCTAACCACCCCCCCATCCCTTCAGCCGGCACCCCCCCAGACCCCAGAGCAGGGCCGTCTGCAGCTCTGGTCTAACCCCCTCATCCGGGAGCAGCAGAGCGCCCACTGTCCCAGGTTCCAGGGTCAGCCAGGGGTGACGACAGGTGTGCGAGGCCCTGGCCGAGGGGCCGGCAGTGAGGCGTTCACGGCGCTGACCGAGGTTTGGGGCGCTGTGGCGTGTTTGGCAGTGACGTCCGGCCCACGTATTTCAGGGATAAGACGCTTAGCTTGGCACCAGCTAATCTCAGAACAAGGGATTCCAGAGAACCAGGTTGCTTTTGCCAAGTAATGAAATCCCACCGTCTGTCGCCGGCTTAAACACAGCCGGCTGACCTAGAAAGGCAGAAAGGACAATGCGGGATCCGGGACCGCCGTCCTGGGCTCCGTTCACAAGCCAAGCTTAGGACCCGTGACTGAAACCACGTCGAATGTGGCCGGCTTCTGGGAGAGTCAGGGCGTCCACAGGCCTGCGCCCCAGTCACCACGTGCCAGGTGGCCATCTGCATTCTCACTGGTGCCCGCCTGTCGGTCATTTTGGTGAAGCTTTGCTTCCAGCCCAGCCCAGAGGCTCCCTGTCAGTCATCTTTCAGAACACACCACCCGAGGGCCTGAAGCAGGAGCCGCTCCATGCGGAAATCAGCCCCCAGATGAGTGCTTGCAGACCCGTGGGTGACAGGTGTTGGTCGGGCCCCTGGTATACGCCCGCCTGCGAGCAGCAGTCATCCTGAGGAGGGTGTGCCTGGACCCTCCGTCCCACTGTGGCTGCTGAGAAGCCCGGGCTCTGAGACGGGCTGAGGGCTGAGGTTCCTTGGCCACACCAGCTGGGCAGCTTGCACAGCGTTCGGCGCTTCTAACCTGACGTGCGGGCTGGTCCCCGCAGCAGGGAGGCCCTCAGGCCCGGGGCAGATATCCACGCTTCGGGAGGTTTCAGAGAGAACGCTGGGTTTCTGGCCACTCTTGTAGCTTTGGGAGGTGCGGCTGCGGGGGACGGGGTGAGCTGCAGCCCATACCGCCCGGTGATGCCCACCCCCACCGAGCTAACCCAGCCGTTCCCTCCCTCTCACAGTTTCCACGACGGTCCTCTGCCAGAAGCTCATGCAGGTGGTGCCCCAGGAGACGTAAGCGAGAAGGACCAAGAAGCTGCCAGAAAGAAAACACACAAAGATGGTGTTGAAACATCTCATCACCTTGAAAAGCGACTCCAGTCCTGTCACCCAGGCAGCTCAGCTGAGCGCCCCGCACCGTTCCTCCAGCGGGTCAGGAGGCTGGGCCCCAGTGAAAACTGGTACGACTTTAGCCCCAGAAAGCGAACTTCTGTCTTCACCTCTGTGAGTGCAGCACCAAGAAGAGGCTGGGCCCCTGACCCTCCGCAGGCTGTTTGCCACCTTGGGCCCTGCTCCTTTCAGCCTTGGTTTATTTGTATTATTTTTTTAACTTAAATTTTGGGTCAAGTTGACGCCACCAAGATGATGATTTTCTAAAGCAATGAGGGGGAGTGGGGAGAGTTTTCCCCCCCGCCCCCCGCAGCACGATGTGCCTCCAAGGGACCAGGTCGGGTTGCGGAGCGCAGTGCCCAGCCTGGCCCGACATAGGCCCCCTGGAAGGGAGGGGTTCTGAGCACCAGACACTCCAGTCCCACGAGCAGAGCCACCAAGACTCAGGCCTCGCTGTGTGGACCTCCGAGTTGCACTGACAGACGGCCGCCCAGACCACGCGCTTGGCTTGCTTTTGTTGTTGTTGTAGATGTAGTGATTTTAGCAAAAACTAATCTCGGGACTCAGGTCTCTCTGCCTTAAAGACCCAAGGGTAGATCCCTCCCAGACCCCCCAGAAGAGAGCAGAGAAGGTCACCAGAACAGCTGCTTTCAGAGAGTGACGCCGGCCCTGACTCAGCGGAAGGCGGGTTCCTGCACCTGGTGTCTGCTGCCTGATGGGGGGGCACGAGCAGAGGTCACGGGCACCCAGACCACCCCGAGCTCCCACCCGCGTGCACCCCCCGGGACGCGCTGGGCTTCTGGCTTCGTACATCCCACCCCGGACGCCCGCGTGAGTGGAGCCACAACGGCAGGACGACTCGGATGTGGGCTGTGGGTCGCGCGGCCTCCGGGCTGTCCCACGTCCAGTACTGGGACTGACGGAGGGTTGTTCCTGGCGAAGACTCACACTCGAAACGTAGAACAAACCGGGCAAGAACGGCAGACACCGTGACGGGGAGTCCTCAAGGACTTCCAGCCAGGTGGTCTCCCGAGACAACCCCTCCCTGGGCCTGAAGAACTGACCCCAGCAAGCCGCCTGGAGCTGGCTCCGTTTCCTGGTGGGGGAGCCCCCCCCGCCCACGCCAGGCGGACTCCGCTGCTGGGATGCCGGGCTCTCGCTGCACCTGCTCCCAGGGCTGTCGTGACCCCTCGGGCTTTTCTCTTTGCGCTGCCCATGCTGCTTTCCTCGGGGCTGGCCGCTGAGGCCAGTGCGGCGGGCGAGCTGGGCCCTCGGGCATCGGGCTGCAGCTGGAGGAGCTTCTTCAGCCCCCAGGGCCACGTGAGCTTGGCGTGGCCAGCCTGCCGCCAGGACCCAAAACAACCTGAAAGCAGCTCAGGAGGCCGGGAAGGCGGCCCGTCGTCCATCCTGCCTGCTCTGTGCCTGGGCACGGTGCTGACTCTGGGAGGGATGCGGGGAGCCAAGGGGCCCGGGCAGCCTGCCCGTGGCGGCCTGCTCCCCCAGCCTGCGGGGATGGATGGGGGCCGGGGTCTCCTCTCACGCAGGCAGGGCAGAGGCCTGCTGGCAGCCCAGGCTGCCGTTCCTGGACCCACGCCCCTCCCCCCCAGCCCAGGGGCCCCCTCTGACGGCGCCCCAGACACCAGGCACACTTCCATGGTGGCGTTCTGGGCAAGGCAGAGACTCCGCTTTTTCTGACCACTCTCTACTGACAGGTGTCCCGAGCACGCGTATCTGTTGGGCTTCGTTTATTTTATTTTATTTTTTAAAGCAAACCGTGTTGTAACCAGCAAGCGTTTGCTCGTGGGCCTGCTGTTTTATCTTGTCCTAACATGTCACTAACTTAAAGGATGCTGTGGGCACCATGTCTATTTATTTGCGGGGTTGGCGGCCACCCTTGCTGGTGCATGGTATTCCCGCTGTCCTGGCGTCCCCGTGTGTCCCGGCCACGGCAGCCCAGCCGGGACGCCTGCTGCAGAATGGTGTGTGGGTGGCCTAACGTCTCTTTCTCTTTTCTCGTCAATGGCTAACCTGTTGACTTGGCTGGTTCAGGGTGGGGAGTCTGGGCTTTTTGTGTGGGGTTTTTCGTTGGTTTTTGAAGAAAAACAATCTTAAGTACTACTGGTGGTCTTCTGTGTCTTTTGTTCAGCGCCAGATTCTGGGTGTAGGAATGACCCTGGGTGTTGTCCCCATGGAGGGGGTTGATCGTGCACCTCTTGGCCCACCTCATTCATTCACCAACGTGGCCTCCTAGAGGCCGGCAGCGTGGGAAGCCCACCACGGTGGCCACAGCCCCCGTCTCGGGATGGGTGGTGAAGGCCCGGAAGGAGGCCGGGGGCTGAGCGAGAGTTCAGATCTGCCTCTCGGAGGGAGCGTTGTGTGGCCTCGGGCCTGCAGGCCGCGGGGACTGCTGCCGGGCCGGCACCCCGAGGGCAGGGGAGGCACATACCAGCTTGGAGTGAGGAGGAAGGGCCAAGCCCTTCCCTCATTCCCACGACAGACATCCGAGTATCTCATCGAGCCCCGGGGTGGAGCGGGGCTGCAGGCCACACCACTCCTCCACGGACGACACGGAACTCTGGCACACTGCATCTGAGTGTTAGCGTTCGCACGGGGCCTCGAGGACGGGCGGGCAATGGTCTGCCAGGGTGCGAAGGGCTTTGTGGGGCGGCCACGGCCTGAACCTTGGGCCTGCAGGCCTGGGTGCTCAGTGAGGGGGTTTCCGCCCCGTTCCTCAGACGGGCTTGCGGGGGGGAGTGCCACCTGCTGCCACCCGACGACATCAGGGCCTCCTGACCCCGCCTGTGCACCCCTGCACACTGAGCCCCAAAGCCGAGCGAGTAGGGGGCTGCATGGGCGGGGCTGCCCAGAGCTGCTGCCCCCGCTGGACACCCACCCACCCTGCCCCTGAGGGCCAGGGGCTCACGATGCTCCTCACTCCTGCCCAAGCACCGTGCCGCTCCCCTGTCTGCTCCAGGGAGCCCCGCCAAACTCACAGCTCGTGCTGCGTCCAGGAGCGTGCAGAAATCCCACATCCGTTCCCAGGGAAGCAGGTGGGAAACCTGTGGCCCCAGCCCCGGCCCAGGGACAGCTGTCCTTTCACTATTGCCGACGAAATAGGGTCTCGATGCCGCAAAGGACGGTGCTCAGACCAACCACAGCGGAGGGAGGCCCTGCTCTTCCCGTGAGGGGCGGGGGGAGGGACATGGAGGCAGGGAGACCAGAGAGGAAGGGAGGGAGTGGGGAGAGGGGTCCACGAGGCGGGGGTACTAGGCACGTCCACGCCACAACCTGCATCCACTGCTCCGTGTGCAAGGAGAGGACTATTGCGTTCGGAGGAGCCGTGGGGAGGCGGGGAGCAACGCTGGTGCTATGGGGGACTTCTCGCGGTCCCCCCCCCCCCCTCCCAGGAAATCCTGCCAGGCTCCCCAGATTCACCGGGCGCCTGTATGAAGAGCTGGTGAGGGGTTTAGAGGGGTCAGGCCCGCGGCAGCGAGACAGGGACCGTTGCCGTGGATTAGCCAGAACCCAGTGAGTGTAGGGTTTCTGCAGGCTGTGGGAATAGGGGTCCGGCAAGGGGAACGGGGCTTCTGAGCTGAGGGGGTGGGGCGACCCCCGGGCCAGGTGGGAGAGCTCGGGAACCTCGAGGTGTCACAAGGACCCCAGGGAGGGAGTGTGTGCCTGCTTCCAGACAAGACCCTTTCTGAGCATCCCAAATACACTACCCTTCTGTGGCCTCCAGAGTCCCATAAACCCTTACCCTGCCCCCCCAACCACTGAACAGCCTCCAGAGATGGTGAGGGTGGGAGGGGCCCTGAGCCCACATCCTTTGGTCCGGTCCCCCGTGAAAGCAGGCAGACCCTCTCCCCTGCACGCACACGGGGTGCCCACACCAGAGGTATTGCTTGGGGGCCCAGGCGCCCTTCACCCTGCAGCCAGAAAGTTCTAAATTCCTGCATTCCAAACACGCTGAGCGCTGCCCTCTGTACTTCTTGGGGTCCATTTCAGGCAAGACCCAGACCCTTCTCTTCCAGCCGGAGGGTGACTCCATGCCGCCAACAGGAGCCCCACCGTGTGATTAAAGTCGGAGGCTTACAGCACACACACCCACAGCGCCCGGGTGAGCGGATCACTCACAGAGTGAGTCTCTACCAGTTCCCCTGGAGAGCAAATCCTGTCCGGGTCAGAGAGGGCATGGAAGGCTCCAGAAGATCCCTCTCGCTCAGCAGCCTCTGTGCAAGCTGTCTGGAGAGCGGCACGTGGGCCCCGGGGAGGCTCTTCTCCCCGCAAAGGGGGGCTCGGGGCCCAGAGTCAAGGCGTGGGTCCGTCCCTGCCCACCTGTGGTCCCGCCCGTCCCTCCTGGGGGAGGCCGCCCTCCGAAGCCCTTGGACAGCCCCTGGCTGGAGGTTGGGAAAGCAGCGTGTGGACAATCCCCGACCCCGAGGTCAGCCAGGCTGCTCCTCCTCCTGATGAGCCGCTCCAACTATTACACAACCGACGGCTGACTTCAATCTTCCGGGAGCACTTGCCTGGCCTTCCCTGAGGGCCCACCTGTGTCCTCCTGGGCAGCCAGGGCGGTGAGAGGGTGTCCCTGGACATGACGGCTGCCCCGTCCTGTTCCTCTCGCTCTGGCGACCTTTCTCCCGGTTGTGGCGCCCGCGTGGACGGCTCGGCCTCGCTCTCAAGGAGCCATGTTGGGGCTTGGGGGCTGCGTCCAGACTTCTTCCACTGAAGCTGCTATTGTTTGATTTCTGGGCTCGGCTCAGGCCCTCCCTTGCGGATAGCAGCGATTCCCACAGGGAGGGATTTGTCAAATAAAACCTGAGTCTGGACTGTCTGGACTGAGTAAGGAAAGACTTTATTTGGAAGGGCTGGGCCGTTGCGGTTTGGACTGTGAGCTTGCCAGCGCCGGGGGGACAGGCCAGGGTTTCTCTTCTGGAGGGCGGCCGGGAGGGGCCGGGGCAGAGCAGGCGTCCCCCTACCCGGAGGCCGTCTGCTGGCTCGCCCTGAGGGGGACCAGGGCCAGGGGTCTGGGGAGGAAGGGAGGCCAAAGCACAGTCTGGTTAACGAGCATTTTGTTCCGGTGGATCGGTGGGGTCATCACTGCCAAGGCACAGAGGGCGTTTGAGGACCTTTGTCCGACCTGGTCACCGGAGAGTGTCCTCTGGTCGTCGGGGAAGGCGATCCCTGGCGGTGAGCTGTTTCCGGGACACAAAAGGAGAGGGCTTGTGAGCCTCGGTTGTCCTCCAGGGTGGGAGACCTCACTGAGGTTCCGCAGCCTGCAAAGGAGGACGGGGCTGTCGTGGTCTGCACCTGGACACATTGCCCCCACCCCGGCCACCTGTCGCCTCTGTCACTGGGCCCCACTGCCGGCCCCCTTCATGGGGCCCCACACGTGCCGATCCCGGCCATGTTTTCCTCCCTTCTCAGGGGCTCCTGCTGGCCACAGAGCACACGGTTCTGTGAGTGGACATAGTGGGCGCTCGCCACCGCCAAGCTTCCCATCAGGTCGGGGAGACACGTTCATCTGGCTTCATGAGCGATCGGGGTTGAAATTAGAGGTGCACACCCCACAGGGAAGTAGGAACGGGTGTCGAGGCCAGTGGATCCATAGGAAGCTGGTGCGGGATGGGTCCAAGCACACAGTGGAGTATGACGCAGCTACGAAAGCTGACCGTGGGGACGAGCGTGTCCTCACCTCGACGCTGGCGAGTGTGCCAGAAACCACTGAATTGTGAACTTCATGTGCTGGATGGTACAGCCTGTGAACAGAGCACATCACCACGTGGAACCAGCAAGATGCAGAAAGGTGGCCAGTGTGCCACCATTTTTATTAAAAAGGAGGTAACAGGGGCGCCTGGGTGGCTCAGTCGGTAAAGCGTCTGCCTTGGGCTCAAGTCATGATCCCAGGGTCCTGGGATCGAGCCCCACATCGGGCTCCCTGCTCTACAGGGAGTCTGCTTCTCCCTCTCCCTCTGCCTCTCCACCCCCTGCTCGTGCTCTCTCTCAAATAAATAAAATAAAATCTTAAAAGAAAAGGTGGAAAGAGTATACAAATATGTTTCTCTGAGGTCAGAAGATCTCTGGGAGAGTCTGTGGAAATCAGCCACCTCGGGAACCTCCAGGTAGGGAACTGGAGGTCCTGCTGATGTGGCAGGAAAAGGGATTTTTGCCTTGTGCCCTTTTGCTCCTTGTGGGTCTGGAATCACGTGGATGATTCACCCATTCACGAAAACAATATTTTTAAATGAGCTTTTACAAATCAGCAGGCTCTCTGGGACGCCAGCACTGTTCTGTGTGTGATCTGGGTGGTGCAAATTAATTGTGCTGTGAAGGGTTGTGCCCTTTCTACACAGTCTTTAAAGTGTGCACTGGGCATGTTGCTGCCTGGCCTCTGCCTTGATCTCACTGTGTGTGCTTCATGTGCCCCGCAGACCGCAGTATCCACCCTCCCACGTGTGAGGATGGGGCGTTGGCGTCCTTTCTCTCCAGCCCTGGCCATGAACTCCTCGCTCATCAGGAGCTAGACAGGAGGCTCTGGGGGGCCCCAGTGATATGGGTGCGGGGAGGGGCGGGCAGTGACAAGGGACTCATTTGTGTTGGCAGATTCCCAGGCTGGTGGGAAATGGGGCCAGCATTCAGGCCTTCCCAGGTCCTGGGGGTCACCTGCCACCTTGAGCCCTTTTCCTGCCTTCTGAGACTTGGCTCCTCCAGTAGAGACTCCAAGAGCCCATCAGGGACCAGATATGCTTGAGACATCAGCAAGCCCGCTCCCATTGATTCTACACCTCTGCTTCTATCTTGATGAGGCTTCTTCGGCCGGGAGGGTCAGGACCTCTCGGGGACCTTCATGGCGCCCCAGGAGAGGGTTATGAAGCCCTGGCTGGGATGACCTTCGGGGCTCCACACCAGGAGGCCCCGCCTCGCTGCCCCGGGCAGCCACCCTGGGCGGACTCCTCCACCTTCTCCCTGAGCGGCTCTCAGCCCTGACCGGGCTTGCTTCTGTAGGGCTGACTCATTGCTACTTGACAGGCTTGGCAGTATGACGAAGATGGCTCAAGGAACTGGCCACATCCCCAGGCTACCATGAGTTAGAATCACAAACTCAGAAAGTCAAAGGGCTGCACCAAGACCATTTTACAGATGGAGAAACTGAGGCAGACAGCGAGCGAGAGAGCATGAGAGTGGGAGGCCCTCAGTCTGGTAAGAGTGTGAACCCCTGCTAGGATTTCATCCTCTCCGCCAAACACAATGATCTCACTGCTTTCCCTAATTGCATATTTTTGAACAGCTGATATATGCAAATGCACACAACTCAACGATCCTCAGGTGTGTATTGAAAGCAGGTTTCCGGCCCCCTCCCCCCCGGTTCTCTTCCCAGGCTTCCAGGGTCCTTACAGCCTATTCCCAGAAGGACGCAGAGCACACAGGGGCCACTAATGAAGTGATGGCAATGAGCTTAAGCAGTGGGCTTAGACGGGTACATCCTAGGGTACAGACAGAAAGAACTAGAAAGTGTGCTCACCTGTGGAAGGCTGGAAGGAGAAGAGCCGTCCCCCTCCCTACAGCTGTTCTTACGAAGGGAAGGGGGAGGCGCACAAACCACCCCGTGGGGTCTTTCAGGCTGGGGAAACATCCAGAGCTGATTCATGGGAGGACAATGTGTGAGCTCTTACAGAAGGAGGCGATCTGACCACTAGGGCCAGACCTGGATGTTCAGGAGGGTCTAGGGGGTGGGACTTTCTAGATGGGCAGGTCCGGAGCCATGAGGTAGGGCGGAGGCATTCAGGCTGCTGGTTTCATGGATCCTCGTTCCCCAAAGACAGGAAGACCAGCGGCTGGACTTCTCAGGCTGGACTGCCGTCCTCAGAGGAGCTGGTGAGTTACTCTCAGGCCATGTGGGGTGTGGGATGCCTGCAGGGAGGCCACAGTTTCTGTCCTGAGCGCTGTTTGTCCCCCGCTTCTACCCTTGCCTCAGTGAACACGCGGAAGGTGTCAGGAGCAAACACGAAGGTGCATAATGCGGCGCCTACTGCCTTTGACACAAAGATCCGGCTCCTTAAATGCTCAGGGCCTCGCACATCGGCCACCTGCCTACTTTCCTAAACATTGTGGAACCACCTCACCCTCCGTCTGCATTCCAGGCCGTGACGGCCTTCTTCCATTGCTGGAACGTTCTGTGCCTGGCACACACCTCAGGGCGTTTGTACGTGCTGTTTCCACACTGAGCTGCTCTTCCCACCGCCTCGCCCACTAAGTGCTGCTCTCCTCCCCCTGAGCACCTCCAAGCTGCTCCCTAGACGCAGAGCCTTCTCTCCACCCCTCCAGGTTTATTGGGATGTTGTGAATTGCCTTTTGGCTTCTTTTTGTTGCTCACGTGTAAGAACATTTTGGATACTGGAGATTCTTTGAGATGCTTAGATGGAAGCTATAGAAGAGAGTAGGTGGTTCTCCCGGGATCTGAGAGGATCCCGGCGCACCGCCCTCCAGCTATGCAACTTTGAGCACGTGGCTCCCGTTTCCCAGGCTCAGTTTCCCCACCCGTGATCTCCTAGGTGGTAAGGGTTAAGACAAGTGGCCGAGGCCTCGTCCTTCCTCCCCCTTCCCCTCCAGGACCCTGAGGCCACTGATAGATTGGCCACTTCCCAGGCCTGCTTCGGGAGCAGAGGGTGCGTGGTTGGGCGAGAACTCTGGGGGAGAAGTGCAGCGGCCTCTGGGGAAGGCTCCCTTCCTCGGGACGTGGCGAGCCCAGCATGAGCAGGAGGCCGACCTGCACGCAGGGCAGGGCCCACAGGGGCAGAAGGGGTGCGGGGGGGTGTGTGGTCAGCAGAGGCACCCCTCCCTCTGGACACTGGTTACCGTGGAGACCAGCCGAGCTCCTGCGGCTTCCCTGCTGGACACTGCGGGGTCCTGAAGCCAGGGCTCCTGGTGTGGCTTCGAGCACAAGAGCCATGCCCAGGACGCTGAGGTAGGAGCCTTCACCACGGCCGGGAAAGCCCCACTACCTCCGGGAGCTGCCCAGGGATGACGGCGCTGGCCCCCAGCTTGGTTCGGGCTGCTGGAGTGGACACCGTCTGGCGCGGCCCAGGCGTCCCGCAGGACTGGGTCTTGCCTTTCCCAGGGCGGCTGCTGGCCGCACTCAGCCCTCCTGGACTCGCCCTCGGCGGGAGGGTCCCCTCGCCTCTCTGCAGGCAGCCGGCGTCCGCTGGTGGCTGGACGTGTAACGAGGCCCCTCCGCCCCAGTTTGGGACAATTCCTGCAGCCCTCCCAGCCCCGAGCTCCTGTGGGGTCGGCTGAGGCCTCTGTCATGACCAGAGCTCAGCGTCTCCCTCTGCCCGGCGGGGCGACCCCAGCAAGCCCTCACCTCACATCCCTGTGTCAGAGCCTGCCTCCTGGGAACCCACGCAAGAGGGGCCATGCAGGCCACGGTCACGACCACGGGAGAAGGGCAAGTTGGTCTGATCCACCTTGTACTCTGCTCTCTGTCTTCGCTGGAACACTGGTACCCTGTGCACATGAGAAGCCTGAGGAAAGCCAGGGAATCGGGGGGCTGATGAAATGGGGTGCCCGATGCCACCCCAGGGCACAGCAAGGGCGCCAAGAAGTCCTGGCCTCTCGGACACCGGAGCCTGTGTCCAGCTTCCTTGCTTTGTTGCCACCTACTGCTTCCTGCTTCTTTTCTTTGGCTCCAAAGGAAAATCTGCATCTCTCACCAAACATGGGGTGCTCAGGACCATCCCTGGGAACCTCACAGAGGATAGAACCCGCTTCTGCGGACGTCCTGACATTCCTTCTGCACGGCTTGTGGGCCAGGGCACGGCGGGCATGATTAGCTCTTCTAAGCGGACCTAAACTCTCCGATCCCTACGATCTGGACTGCTTTAGCCCAGCTCTGTACATAATTTTCAGAACTCTGCAGGCGGCAAAAACCCCATTCGGATAAATATCCCCTGGGTCCCGTGTTTCCTGACCCCTGCCCTCCCCCACTCTGCTTTCTGTCCTTGCTTTCAGGCAAAAGGATGGGTGGTGTCCGGTATCAGCAGCGTCCCTCATTTTCTTACTTCGCTTTGTGAAGGGGTGTAAATGAGTGCAAGCCTTCCGGACATGTTTAAGCAGTGTTTGTTCGCACCTGTGACTCAGCAATCCCATTTCTGGGTATGCATGCACCCCAGGGCGTATGCGAGACTGTTTGCAGCCATTCTGGTCCCGGCGACCCAAACTGGGAACTGCCCACAAGACCGTGAATCCCAGAAAGGAGACCCCGTGGTCGCGCGTTGGGACAATGAGCATTGGTGAGGGTTGATGGGCTGTAGCTAGGCAGGGCCACGTGGAGGAGTGCCACAGACCACGGCCCGGTGAGAGAAGCCTTCACCGTGAGCTGCCCACTGCATGATCCTAGTCCCAGAAAGTCTGAAACTTGGGGCAGCATCAGTGAGTCTGCGTGGCAGGTGCCAGGGTCCTGGGGCCACTGTAACACATCAGCATGGGCAGGGGCTTCAGCAACTGACGTTTATCCCCTTGGCTCCTCTGTGACGTCCTGCCTGTCTCTTAGAAGGGCGGGCGCTGGGTGCCTGGGTGGCTCAGATGGCTAAGTGTCTGCCTTCGGCTCAGGTCATGATCTCGGGGTCCTGGGATCGAGTCCCGCATCGGGCTCCCTGCTCCTTGGGAGCCTGCTTCTCCCTCTGCCTCTCTCTCTCTGTCTCTAATGAATAAATAAATAAAAATCTTTAAAAAAAAAAAAAAGGAAGGGCGGGCGCTGACCCTGGGCCCACGTGGAGACCCCAGGACCGTCTCCTCATCTCAGGGTCCTGCACTTAATCACACCCATAACGTCCCCTTTGCTCTGTAACTGATCCACAGGTTCAGGATATTAGGACACGGGCGTCCTGGGGGCTTACCTACCTTGGGGCCTCTGAGGGAGAAGGGGAGTCTGGGCAGGTGAGCTGCGCCTGAGCCGCCCCTGGGTGGGTCTGGGGGATGAGGCTATGTCACCCCGTGGGAGACTGAAAGGGCGGAGCCACCAGGAGCTCTAAGAGCAGGATGCAGGATGGCGACTGGTGGTTTGTTAGAGAACAGATTCAGACATTGGACACAGCCGGGAGTTTTGGGTGGATGTCTGAACTGGGTAGGGTAGGTAGGGTAGGGTGCTGTTCAAGATCTCAAGTTCCAGAAAACTCTCTGGCCGCAGTGCCTTCCACAGCAAGATGGCTGAAGTCTGGGGTTTCATCAGGGACTCGACGTTTCCCACCCCGACGGATGTGTGGCGGACGCCCCCAGGTACGGAAGGAGGGGCCAGAGCAGGAGCAGAACCGGGATCCTCAGCAGAGAGATGCCCGTGTGGGCACCGAGGCCGTCACGGGCGGAGCTCTCCCACTGGAAACAACGTCCTCTTGGATTCTTCAGCGCTTTCCCCCTCGTTTTCCCGGCGGTCGGCACTGGGTCTCCAGCGACCCTTCTGGGCAGGGTCCAGGGAAACGTGGCCGCGGAGCCGTTAGCGGCCGGCCCTGTGACCTTCTGTGGACGGCCTTCCGTGGACGGATGAGTCAGCACTCAGCCGGCTGCCCAGCGGGGTCCCCAGGTGGGGCAGAGGGACACTCAGGGGCAGTGTTAGCCCCGGGGATGGGGCACGGATGGTGCTGTAAGTTTGGATTTAAGCCACCACAGTGTTTAAACACTTCCTCAGAGAAGATGTAAAGATACGCAATGTTTGATGTGACGGAGAGAGAACATTCGGTGTCTCCTGCTTGCAAATAACGCTCTTTCCTGGAACAGGGACTTGGACTCAACTTGAACCAGGATGTCCAGCCTCTCCCTCAGCATGGCCATGGGTGAAGGTGACCTGCTGGAAAATGCCGGCCAATGAATTCATTATAAACTGACCCTCTGCTTGGAAAGGGAGGCTGAGAGGGGTGGCGCGTTTCCTGGCACGCTGTGGGCCCTCCAGGGAGGGGCTCTGGGCAGACAAAGCCTTGAGCACAGGAGAGGTCGTTCCCGTGAGGAGCTGCATCCAGGATTGTCCTACGTGGTCAGGCCCACCGCGAAGACCACATAAGATGCTTTGCTCTCCGTGGGGAAAGCGTAGAGGCCCCATTGGTCTCTGTACCTGTGTGCTGCTGTGAGAGGACCACACAGAGCGCCCGGCCGCAGACACACGCTTGCTTGGGCCCTGGAGGAGAGGTCTAGATCGAGGTGTCCGCAGGGCCGCCATGCTCCCTCGGGAGGCTCGGGGGCGGTCCTGCCTGCCATGGGCCGCTGGGTGGGCTCCACACCCCGTGGAGCAACCCTCCACCCGTGGCCACCGTCCTCACGTGTCCTGTCCCGTGGTTCTGTGTCTCTGTGTGTCCTGTCTCCCTTAGCACACCGTCCTTGGATTCAGGGTCCATCTGAATCCAGGATGATCTCCTCTTGAGATTCTTACCTTAATTACATCTGCAATGTCCTTCTTTCCAAATAAAGGTCACATTCTGAGGTTCTGGCTGGATGTGAATATTTTCTTGCAACACCTGGATTTCGGACTCCGGCCTCCAGACTGGGAGAGAGTAAGTCTCTGTTGCTCTGAGCTGCCCCTTCCATGGTCCTTTGCTGCAGTGGCCCCGGACACTCCTGCGACGGTTCTCACTAGGTTCCGGAAAGCTGGTCGCCCCTTGTCCTGGAAGTTCCGCTGATCGGAGGTGCTTCCCCTGAGCCCTGTCTGCCCATCTAACTGCGTCACACATGTGTCCTCTGAGGTGTCTTGGCTCCGCGTTCCCAAACGCGGAGTCCCCGTCACAGTCCCGGTCACCACACAGTGGCCTTGGGCAAGCTCCAGCAGCCTCCAAGACGAAAGAGGATGAGGACCACATTTCTTGTAGTTGCTGGGCTCTGCGAGTCACGGCTCGGTGCGGACCGGGGATGGTGCGGGGCTGCGGCCGCGGTGGATGGGGTGGGGACAGCACCTGGTGCTCCCACGGGGGCGTGAGAGCCAGGCTGGAGGAAGCTCTGGGTGAGCCTGGAGCTGGCCTCGTGTCAGCAGAGAGGTCTGGGAAGGACACCCTTCCCGGAGACCACATGCTTGTGAGGCCAGAGGGTGGGGGGGAGCAGCATCCGTGTCCCAGAGCTGCTGCAGAAGATGACCACAGGCAGGGGCAGAACCACAGAAATCTGTCCTATCCCAGCTCTGGAGGCCAGAGTCCACAATCGAGGAGTCACAGGGCCGCGCTCCCTCCAAAGTCTCCAGGGGAGGGTCCTTCCTGCTGTTCCCAGCTCCTGGGGGCCCCAGGGTCCCCCTGCTGTGACCACATCCCTCTAGTCTCTGTGTCTGTGTCTCAAATGTAATGAACCCAGTCACTGGATTTAGGGCCGCCTTAATCCAGAATGTCCTCATCTAAACTTAACTAATTATATCTGCCAAGACCCTATCTCCAAATGAGGTTGCATCTGAGCTTCCTGGTGGACATACATTTTGAGGTGGGGGGGGTCACTCTGTCACCCACAACGGGGGGCTACAAGTCACATTTGTAGCCAGCTCCTGGCATATCTGGTGTAGGTGGTCTCGACTGTTCGCTGGGGAGTGCCAAGTCAGTCGTGAGCCCTGCCAAGCCTGCCAGGGTGCAGCGTTGGCGTGGGGCAGCCCCCGGACCTCGTGGGGCCTGGCCCTCTCCACATTTCCATGTGGCTGACTTTTTCCAGTGGGGATAATACTTCTGTCCAGCAGGAGGATTAAGCGAGCTCCTGTGATATGCATGAGGGAGCAGAGGGCTGGTCACTTCATGGATATCAGTGACCTGCAGGCGTCCGTGAGTCTGCAGAGAGGGGATGATTTCAGACATGTCTGTCTTTTGGCTGGAGATGTGCTGACCTCTGCCCGCGGTTCTTCGGTACGAGCTGCTGCTTGCAGGAGAGCGTGGGAAGTGGCAAAGATTGCCTGGCCCCGGGGCCCTCCCCCGCATCCCCGGGACCTGAGCAAATGTGAGGAGGAGGGGCTTCTGCACAAATGCAGAGCCCTGGGCGTCGGGGACTCTCCTGGTGGCGTGCACCACCCATGTCCTCCTTCACCCAGCAAGGACTGTACTTGTCCGAGGAAGGGGTCGGGGCACCTGCTGCTCAGAGTCTCAGCTTCACGCACTAAGCCATCCCCACCCCTTCTTCCCCAGTTTCTTTTTTTAAAATTATTTTTAAAGGATTTTTTATTTATTTTTATTTTTTAAGATTTTATTTATGTATTTGAGAGAGAGAATGAGAGACAGAGCACGAGAGGGGGGAGGGTCAGAGCTCGGAGACGCAGACTCCCCGCTGAGCAGGGAGCCCGACAAGGGGCTCGATCCCAGGACTCCAGGATCATGACCCGAGCCGAAGGCAGTCGGCTTAACCAACTGAGCCACCCAGGCGCCCCTATTTTTAAAGGATTTTTTTAATTGAAGTATAATTCACACACCATAAAGTCGAGCAGTTTAAAGGGTCCAGTTCAGTGGTATCTAGTAAATTCACAGCCGTGAGCACCCACCACTCTCCCGGGTTCCAGAGCATTTCCCTCCTGTACAGCCAGCCCCGAAGCTGCGAGCAGTCACGCCGCGCCCCTCCCCTCCCCCAGCCTCAGCAACCAGCAATCGAGTTTCTCTTTTTTTTTTAAGATTTTATTTATTTATTTGACAGAGAGAGAGAGAGACAGCGAGAGAGGGAACACAAGCAGGGGGAGTGGGAGAGGGAGAAGCAGGCTCCCCGCTGAGCAGGGAGCCAGATGTGGGGCTCGATCCCAGGACCCCGGGATCATGGCCTGAGCTGAAGGCAGACGCTTAACCCACTGAGCCACCCAGGCATCCCTAAATACATCTTTTAAAAAAAAAGTTTTTTGGAAAACAGATTCCTGGTCAAACCTGCAGGATTCTGGTCTGGCAAGGCTTGGGCAGAGCCCTGGGGTCCGTAGTTTAAGGGGTTCCCAGAAGGGTGCCGTGGGGAAGCCAGTTGGAAGGTGCTGGTTTGGGTTGGGTCTGAAAGCCCAGGCAGGGACTCGCTCCTGGGTCCCGTCCCTCCACGCTCCCACGCCGCATCATCTTCTGGCCCAAGCCCCCTGAGTGTGTGTCCTTGGACAGGTGGGGAAAATGACGTCACGGTCTGTGGGCCCGGAGCTCACGGGGTGCTGTCACCTGGGCAGGTGCACATCACTGTGACTTAGGGAGCTGGACCCTGCCTGACGAGCCACAGAAGCTGCGCAAGGGACGGGGCGGGGGGGCGGGGGGGCCTGATGCAGACCCACCGACTCTGTTCCCTGCACCCCCCAACACGGTATTTTCAAACAATGTGCGTTCAAATTTAAAAATGGTAAAATTTCACATTAAAAAAAAATAAATCTCTAACTTCTCTCTTTAAAAAACATTTCAGCAATCCAGCAGTTTTGGGCTCCTGGTCCCCTGGAGCGGCCCAGTGGCTGCCCAGTTTCTCAGCGGGCCTGGGCACTGAACCATGGCCTCCACCTGCCCCTTCCACTCATTCTCTTCCAGGTCTGGGCCCTGGAGGCCTTTGAGATTCCAACTCCCGCCCGTCTAAGAGCCATCCCCGAGAAAGCAGCAATCCATAGAAGGCCACCAGGTTGTGGAAGCCCTGGGTTGTGCAACAAGTGGCCGGGTCGAGCATCTGTCCGTGCCCCGGGGCCCTCCTGGGCCGGCAGCACAGAGGCTGTGCGAGGCCTCCAGGGCCCAGA
>NC_058418.1:57645729-57649021 GCF_002201575.2 Neomonachus schauinslandi | reverse complement strand
GGGGGGGGGGGGGGGGGGGGGAGGGGGGGGGGGAAGGCCCAGAGAGAAGTGGGGAGGAGGTGAAATGGATTAGCCGCTTTCGTTCAGGACAGCTTGCCAGGTGGGTCTGGGATCAGGACGGAACAGCAGAGCCTCACCACTCGCCTCCCCAGTGCCAGGGGCCGACAGAAGCAACGGACCATACAGCTCCTTTTCTCTCCAAGCCAGTTTCTCCCTGGGGGCTCTGGACATTTGGGGCCGGATCATTCTTTGTGGATGTGTGTGTTGGGGGGGCCGTCTGTGCATTGAAGGACATTGAGCAGCATCTCTGGCCTGGATGCACTTGAGGCCCATGGTACCCCCCTCCCCAAGCTGTCCCCAGTCACGGCCGACCGGGCATCCCTGCTTGAGAACTAAGGCCACATGCCTCTCAGGGCCCCAGCCAACCGGGGTCGGCCTGGGGGAGCCTCTCTGCCCCCCTGCCAGGTGCAGAGTGTCCTGGTGCGTGAATCCTCGCTCTAGCAGTGACCCCCTCCAGAACTCATGCCTCATGTCAACATGCAGACGCTGCCCCTCACTCCCAGCATCCCTGCCCCCACTGCTTCCTCGCGGCGTCCGTGACTCACAGACCCAGGTGAGGGCAGGCGTGTGTCAGAGCAACGGCGAGGACCATGTGGCCCGACCACAACGGTCGCCTCCCGTGACGCAAGTACCAGCCTGCACGGAGAAGGCTGAGCGCGCTCTGTTGGGAAAGAAACCCCCGGGGCACGCTCGTTTCCACGCCTCCCTGAGCCCAGGAGCCAGGTGGCGGCTCCAACAGCCTCTCTGTCCTCACCCCAACCCTCATGCAAAAGGGCGGCTGATGCAAGAGGCCCCGGGATTGCTCTGTTCCCCGGAACTGCCCTTGGCGGGGAAGCGTGAACGCAAACGGCAGGCAGCTCGCTCAGAAGGCGGGAGGCGGCTGCGTGGGCCGCCGCAAGCGAGTGGCCCGCAGTCAGAGTCAGACGGGCCTTGCTGGGGCCCTGCCGAGGAGGAGCTGGAAGGGGGAGGCTCTGGGCACAGATGACGGAAAGGAAAACGAGCGCCCACGCACGCGTCTCCCCAGACAGAGCCCGTGCGCGCCCGGGGTGGGGGCTGACGGTAGGGCCTGTGGCCCCGAGAAGGACAGAAACAGCATCGCCAGTCTTCAGCGGGACCCAGCTGCGGGACTCCTGCCCCAGAGCTCCGGGGAGGCTCTGAGCCCCTGGAGCCGTCCGGAGAGGCGCGGGCCGCACCCGGCGGCTGACAGAGGGGCCGGCGTGGTGGGCACGGTGGCCTGGAAGCTGGGTTTGCACAGCACCCACACCTCCTAGCTCTCTGTTGAGTAGGCGCCTGGGGGCCTGGGACACAGGAAATCTCCTCACTGTCATGAGCCCCGGGAGGAGGAGGGGATGGTGACAGACTGGAGTCAGGCAGCTGTGCCCTTCATTGTGGGTTCCACGCCCACCCCACAAACGACATTTGGGGCTTGAAGTGCTCCGTCGGGGGGCTGTCCCTTGCATCCCAGGATGTCGAGCGGCTTCCCTGGCGGGCCCACCAGCAGGGGCCATGGCATGGTCCCCACCCACTCCCCCCATATTGAGAGATGTCAGCAAACATCCCAAGTGTCCCCTGGGTGAGTGCCAGCCCCGGGGCCCTGAGCTGAGCAAATCCCTGGAACTGTCCTTCCCTCCTCTGCTCAGCAGAACGTCCTGTCCCTCCTGCTCCAGCTCTGCCACCCACCCGCCACAGCACATTTCCCTGTCCCTTGGCCTTCTTGGCCCTGGCCTCTTTGAAGGCTGGCCAACCCCTGCCTCCACTTCCGTCACCCTCTGCTGGGTTGGGCTCCAGGGAAGGACTCCCACCAACACATCCACAGGAGCAGGGGGGAAGCCCCCACCCCACTCGTCGGAAGCTGCCAGGCTCCCAAGGCCCAGCCCAGAACCGGCAGAGCGTCGGGGTTGTGGACCCCACCCCTGGAGGCAAGGAGGCCCAAAGCCACCCCACTCGTCCGAGGTGAAGACAGAATTTCCAAGCTGCAGGTTTCATCTTGGTCCCTTCGAGTTCTCCTGAGAGGCCCTAAGACCAGGGGAGAAGCACCTGCTCAGGCATCCAGAACAGGGTCCCCGCTCGAAGGTCAAAAGTCGAGGGGTTCATCCACCGAGGAGAGGGGCAGCGTCCGGCAGGCGCCATGCTGGGGCTTTCGCGCATCACACTCATCAGCGGGGGACGGGGAGGCAGGCTTTGTGCCGGGCGTAGGGACCAGAGCAGCGGGGACGGCAGGAGGGGAGAGAGATGTACGTTCCCAGCACGCTGGGGGCGAGTGGGATTTACAGCCAAGGGGCCCTGGGGTCAGGAGCGGTGAATCACGAAGAGGAAGGCTCTGGCTAAACAGGTGACCAGATATTCAGCGTGAGGGTTCTGGGTAAACCGACGTAGCAGGGTTCCTGCTAACACAGGGCTTTTGAGGACGTGCCCGCTGATGAGGCCTAGCTGAAAAAGTAGCCAGAGGAGGCTGACTAGACACAGGTCAAGGAGTCTTCGTCGAAGCCCGGGGACATTGTGTTGCTAGTCTCTTATTATCACACACAGCAGGAACGGGGCACGGGGAGGATGTGTGACCCCAAAACGTGGGAGTCTGGTGAGGGAGGGCGAGGGCCCGGTGTCCCCTTTCTACAGCACATGCTGCCCCTGCCCCCATCTGACCCCAAAGACATGGGGTGAAGTCGACAGCTGTGCCTTCCCAGGGCCCCTTATTTCGGGGTTTTTCTGAGTCAGAGGAAGGATGGAGGCCTTCTCACGAGTCGTTCAAGCCAGCTTGTTTTCCGTTTAATTCCACGCCTCCGGGGTCCCAGTGGGACAGGCAGCCCCCCAGTGGGGGTGCCCAGGAGCTAGTCACCAAGATGACGGCCGGGGGGCTGGCAAGACTAGGAGCCAGGACGGCCCATGTCAGGAGCACCCAGAGATTCTCGCGGCCGCAGGAGGGGCCGCCTGGTAGGTGCCCCCCGAGGGCATGCGGCCGCACCCTGCAGGAAGGGCCTAGAACACATCCTTCCCTGGCCTCCCTGCCTCTCCAACATCAGCTCCAGGGCTCCTGCGGTACCATCCTCATTGGGCAAATCCTGCTGGCAGCCGGTGGGCACCAGAGCGGGGAGCTGCCCATCCAGAGAGGCCTCGAGGTGCAGGATGGAGGCCACCGCAGAGGGAGGGCACGGCCGAGGGAGGGCAGGGCAGAGGGAGGACAGGGAGGAGGGAGGGCAGGGCGGAGGGAGGGCAGGGCGGAGGGAGGGCAGGG
>NC_058418.1:57613118-57635729 GCF_002201575.2 Neomonachus schauinslandi | reverse complement strand
GGGAGGGAGGGCAGGGGGGAGGGAGGGCAGGGGGGAGGGAGGACACGGGGGAGGGAGGACTTGGTGGAGCCTCAGGCGGGGCGGCTCAGGTCCTTCCAGGCCCTGGTAGAGCAGGCTGATTATGAGGCCAGGTGGCTCCGGGCAGGCTGGGGTCACAGGGAAGAGGTGGGAGAGCCACACCCGCCCCAGCAGGGGCAGCCAGGGATTAGAGGGCTGGGGGTGGGTGCTCGGTTCCGGATCAGGGCCCCTGTGATCTTCCCCAGCAACGGACTTCAAAAGAGCTCTTTGGGATACACAGGGCTGGACAAGCAGCGACTAGAGACCGTGCCCTGGGAGGTGGGGTCAAGACCCGACCTTAGAGCTGCAGAGCCTTGCTGGCACCTCCCCAGCACCGCCTCTGTGCCCTCCTGGCACCTGGACCTGCTTCTGTGTGAGCATTCCTACAGGTCCCTACTTGGCTGAGCTCCCCAGCCGCCGAAAGTGGCCGGCTCAAGGAAGGGCCTGCTGTGACTGAGATGAACAGCAAGGGAGCTGCGACGAGGAACAGCGAGGGAGCACCCATCTGAAACAGACACCTCCTACCTCCCTCTGTTGGTAGTGAGGCCTCTACGCAGGGTGCCACGTACAGTTGCACAGTTTGTACACTGCAAAAGGCACATGGCACTGGCCAGTGCTCTGTGTGCTCCCTGTGTACCCTCGCCTGGGCCTCCTGCAGCTCGAGCACAGGGCATCTGCCTCTTTGCACAGAATCCCACCCAATAGCCAAGCCATCCACTGTGCCCACCCAGAGGGAGTACTTTTGAACAGTGTGTCACCCCAGAGGGGAAGACTTTTTTTCCGCTCTCGCCAAGCCATCTGCTCCAGCAATCGCCATGTAACAAATCAGTCCCAAAGTTAGTGTCTTAAGACAATTCATTATGAGGCTCATGGCTCCGGGCAGTTCGGCCCAATTGGACCGCTCCTGCAGGGTCTGACGTACAGCCAGGGTCAGAGGACAGCTAGGTCTAGTCAGGTCACGGCCTCCTGGTCCCCACGTCTGGCCCCTGGGCTGGGGTGGCTGGAGCTGCAAGGGCTGGTCAGGCACGTGTCGCTCCCTGCAGCCTCGCCGTGGGACTGGTGCGGGGAGCCCCACAGCCTGCCAGCCTCTCCGTGGTTCTTCGGTGGGAATTCTGGGCCCCAGGAATCACTGTTCCGAGAGACCAGAAGTAGAAGCTGCCAGGCTCCCAAGGCCCAGCCCAGAACCGGCAGAGCATCGGTGTTGTGGACCCCACCCCTGGAGGCAAGGAGGCCCAAAGCCTCTGTCCAGCCATTTTCAGTCCTCCCCGTATAGACCAGGGGGCAGCCCAAGGCAGGACCTCGTACTCGGAGCTGGAGGGACCCCTAAATGAGTAAAACCCCACGCCTGCTTTCTGGGAGCCCCCAGCCTTGTTGGGCAGGTGAGTGTTCATGGGGTGACATGGTCACCCCCGAGGGGTAGCTGAGGTGCACCGTGGGCAGGGCCTGGCGGCCCATGGAGGGGACCCCAGGGAAAATGAAGCGTCTGTCCTAACTCTAGGCTTCCCACATCTGCGTGGTCACCTGGGAGCGACTGAACCTCACACCTTCCCGCGAGTCAAGGGCACGGCTCAGGAGCCGCCTCCCGAGTGTGCAGGGCGGAGTGGAGGCTTTGCAGCAGACCTGGCCGGAGCCTTGAGGAGCCACTCAGCAGGTGACAGTGGCGGATGAGGTGGAGACCGAAGGATCGACGCCGACCCAAGCAGGGGAGGCGGGAGACCCAAGATCCGGGGAGCAAGCAATTCATCGTCGGGGACTGTCCCCCGTCGCTGCCTGTGACCCCGAACAGGCAGTTGCGCTCTGTGTGCTGGAATGTTCTCAGACTGAAACAGCCAGGAGAGTACAGACTTGCGTCCTGCTAGATGTTCAGGTGTCCCTGAGGGGACCCCAGGCCGCCGGGGGGTGGGGGCAGCGGCGCCTTAGCCAGGGGCAGCTCTCGTCCCGGTGGCCTGGGGACTTGCCCATGGAGCCATGCAGGCCCCAGGAGAGGGGGATCCACACCCGGACGCTCCGGACACTCCGTTAAGGTGTGAACTCCTGGGTCACGCCTATGGAAAGGGCCAGAAATCTGGGGGAGCTCCTTGGTCAAAGCTCTCATTTGAAAGCCAAAGAGACAGGCCCAGAGCCTTCCCTCCCTTTGGGCCTAAAAGCTGCGAGTGCGAGAACCCGCCTGGAGGCCGCTGGAGGCTGTTGGAGATGCACAGTATAGAGATGGAAGCGAGAGTTCCGGAGGGGAGCCCACTGCGTCCCTCCCTCCCTCCTGGCATCCCCCCTGCAGCTCAGGGACAGGCAAGCCCACAGAAGCCGTCCTTCTGCAGGGGCAGGGCTGGCCCTGGGGTGAGACGCCTCCACGCTGAGGGTCACGGGTGCCCGTGGGTAAGTCTGCGTTTCGAAGGAAGGAAGAGTGAGGTTCTGGAAAAGAGGTCTCCCGGTAACTGAGCGTGGCCTCTCTGCATTTTGTTGGGTTTCTTGAGCGTGTCCTGGGGCCTTCCAGCGACAGGAATGTGGAGGCCAGAGGCTGAAGTCGGGTGTGGGCAGGGCCGCGCTCCCTCCCAGCGCTGCAGGCTAGATCCTTCTGGACTAGTCAGGCTTCTCTGCAGGCAAGAAGTAGGAGGACACGTACGTAGATGGGAAGAGATCTATCGTAAAAAACCGGCTGACGTGGTTATGGAGGTGCCGAGAGCCAAGAGCGCAGGGGAGCAGGCAATCGGAGATCCGGGAAGAACCAGCAAGTCACTTCGAATTCAAAGGCAGGACAAAGGGCTTCCAAGCAGGAAGAATTCTCTCTTACTCAGAGGAGGGTCAGCCTTTGGATCTCCTCAGGCCTTCAGCTGATGAGACGAGACCCACCGTCACGACAAAGGACAATTTGCTTTACTCAGTCTACCCATTTTAACATTAATCTTGTCCAAAACTCTCTTCACAGAAACACTCAGAATAATGTTTGACCAAATATCAGGGCACCCTGTGACCCAGTCAAGTTGACACATAAAATCCATTGCACACTTCTCGCCTCTTCTAGGGTCTGGTGGCTCCGGGGATCCCTGGCTTGTGGGCCACCTCCCTCCACTCTCTGCCTCTGTTCTCACATGGCCTCTCCCTGTGTCCCTATGTCCCAGATCTCCCTCTCCTGTCTCTTTCAAGGAGATTCAGCAATGATTTTGTAAACTAATCACATCTGCAAAGACCTATTTCCAAATGAGGTCACACCCCAGGGAGCAGGGGTTAGGACTTGGACATATCTTTTGGGGGGACGCTTTTCAACTCACTGCTTCACCCTGGATGAAGGTGGCCCTAAATCCAACCACTGGTGTCTTTGTATGAAGACATGTGAAGACAGAGAGAGAAACGCATGTGAAGACAAGCAGAGCCTGGCCTGAAGCTGCAACAGGCCTAGGAACACCAGGGATCACCAGGGATCACTGGCCGTCACAGGGTTGAGAGAAGATCCTTCCCAGAGCCTTCGGAGGGAGCACAGCCCCACCAGCACCCTGATTTTGGACGTTTGGCCTCTAGAATTGTGAGACAATAGATTTCTGTGTTTCAGCACCCCCTCCCACTTTGTGGCAGATTGTTATGGTGGCCCCAGGACCCTTGTACACCCTGTTGGTTCCTATTTCTTTTTTTTTTTTAATTTTTTTTTTTTAAAGATTTTTTTTTTTTTTTTTATTCATGAGAGACAGAGCGAGAGAGAAAGGCAGAGGGAGAAACAGGCTCCCAAGGAGCAGGGAGCCCGATGCGGGACTCGATCCCAGGACCCTGAGATCATGACCTGAGCCGAAGGCAGACGCTTAACCATCTGAGCCACCCAGGCGCCCGGTTCCTATTTCTAATACACCGAAGCTATGCACCCACCTTGTTTGTTCTACATTTTCCTTACCATCGGTTTCTGTCTTGATTTATCACGAAATCAGGATATTAGGAAAGTATCTGACTTTTTGACCAAAAGAACCAGAATCACCTTTTCCGAGTATTTGCATACATGGACAGAAGCACCTACAGATCAGTGGAGAGCGGAGCCGGTGAAGGCAGAGGGAGGACGCGGAGGAGAGTGCATCACACGCCTCCTGGGCCTTAGCTGTCTGCCTGGGCCTCTCACTCCGCCTCTCACTCAGCCTCCTCCCCCACCTGTCATGGACCCCAGCCCAGAACATCCCTGAAGCGCAGGAGGCCAAGGGCCACCGAAGGAGAGACCCTGAGCCCCTCCCATCCCAGTCGGCCACATCACCCTCCTGCCCTGGTGGCCATCGGTGACCTCTCTTCTCTTGTGTGCTGCGAGGTGAACATGTCGGCGCACCTGGGCACCTGGGCACTCACCTTTCTCACCCGGGCCACTCCGATGGCCTCTTGCCATCTGTATTAGTTTCCTTTTGTTGTAATCACCACCAATTCAGCGTCTCAAAACATACACATTTATTCTCTTATCGTTCTGGGTGTCAGACGTGCAAACTGGGTCTCTAGGGGCTAACAAGAATCAAGGTGTCCGCAGGGGTGGTTCCTCTGTTCTCTCCACCCACACCCTCAGCTGTGGCCTCCCTCCACATCCAGAGCCAGCCGCGGGGGCCTTTCCACCTCCCTCTGACTCGGACTCCCACCTCCCGTTCTGAGGACCCCGGTGATGACATTGGGACCAGTCTGACAGCCCGGGAGGGTCTCCCCGCTCAAGATCCCCGCTGACTGCCACCTGCAAAGTCCCCTCTGCACCTGCCCCCACAAGGTCACACATCCACAGGGGCCTCCTGGGGATCAGAACGCGGTGACCCTGCTGCCCTCACCGTCCACTCCTCAGTGCACAGAGGTTACAGTGCTCTTTCTCTAAAGGGTGGTCCCTTCCTATCACTGCCCTGCTTACTACCCACCAGCAGCTCCCGTGGTGCTTAGAACAAAATCCAGACCCCTCCCCATGCTGGCGACCCCAGAGGAGGGGGCCCTGCCCCTCCACCCACCCTCACCCACACCCTAGCAGCCCCCAACGCCCACATCACTCTGTCACTGGGCCTGTCCTCAAGAGTCTTCCCGCCCTCCCCCGAAGGAAGCCCCTCCTCCATACGGTGCTGTCCTGTTTCACTTATTCACACACTGATCATCATCCAAACCCATCTGTGATTCCGTTCACTTGTTTCCCACCCGTGTCGCCTCCAGAAACGGACTGCCCCAGCCGAGGGTCCAGGGAGCCCAGAGCAGGCCTAGGACATGGCAGGCACTCGACAAATATTTGTCGAATGAACGAGGCATTCCTGCAGAGGCTGATGAGTTAAAGCCATCTTTTCTGTTGTCGTCTGTTTCTTGGCATGGGCTTGTCACCCAGTTCCCGGCCAATGATTCAGACACACAAAGCGCTCTTGGCCTCGGCTGGGGGAAACAGAGGGCACAGTGTGCGGCGGGGACGCCTGAGTGTCCGGGCTCTGGGCCCTCATTGTGCTCCTTGAGCAGATGAACTTCCCTCCGACTGTAAGGAAGTGACCAGTGAATCAGGGAGCCATGCTCCTCTGCAGAGTCTTCTCCACGCGTGATCTGGGAATCTTGCTTCTGCAACCCGCCACTTCCAAATCCGAGTTTGGCCTTGGCTGTCGGCAGCGCACAATAGTATTCATTGGCAGGGTGCCTCCGCTTGACTGAGCTTTGTAACCACGAGATAAATGATGCCCTGCATCTTGGCAGCAGGAAATGGCTTGTTCCTTCTAGGCAGGAGAGCCCTGGGGGAACCAGGAAGGTGCTGATGCTCAGCCAAGCCCGGGAGGCAAGAAGCGCAGCCGAGTCTCAGCACATTCACCGTCCCTGCCCCAAGCAGCAGGGTCCTTCCCTCCATTCTGGTGTGGTTGTTAATTACAGAGACCTACAATTATCTCCGGAGAATTAGAGCATTGCATGATTTTGCCCAGGGCTGGAAAGATGTGTCCACTAGCCAAGTAGAAAGAAGGCCAATGAAGCAAGAGTCTTCTCTGGATTAATACAAACGGCAAGCCTAACGTGAGTTTATTTCCATTTGCTCCCCCAAGGAGGAGACCTCTGAAGACCCTGGAGACCCCCAAAGAGCAAAGCAAAGAGGCCAAAAGCAAACACCCAAGCAGGGGGCATCAGCCCGCTTTCTATGGGCAAGGGTGCAAGGTGTCCACAGGGTCCCATGGAGCTTCTACAACTACATCCATGGGATGGGGGCTGCTGTGGTGAGCACATTCTCAGAAGCCTCCCCACCCACAGCGCCCTTCACAGCAGCCGTGCCGTGTCATGGTCTGCCCGGAAAATTTCTGCACCCCTGTGAAGCCAGGTTTGTGACAGGCACAGCCAAACCAACTGCTAACCATCTCGTGGATGGAGGGACCTGGCACGGCAGCTCAAGCCTCATGTGTCCAGAGCAGCATTCCCTTGCACCATCCCTGGGACCATGGCCCCAGATGCTCGGGGCATATCCAGCCCCCACCCCCTTTGCTGGATTTGTTTGTTGAAACCTGCAGGATCCTGTGCGTTAATTCCCAAGGAATGAAGCCGTTGGAGGGACCCAAGAGTTGCTGGCTCTTACTCCAACAGATTAATGGAGTCCCTAACACGATCCAACAAGTCCGGGGAGCTGCTTCCCACCAACCTGATTTCGTCCTGGCCTTTCGTTCATCCTGTCATTTTTCGATAGTTGGCCAAAGATTTCAGGCCGTGCATGAGTCTTGGTTCAGAAAGAAGGGAAACTGCCAAATGCCGACTCGTGGGCCCTTTCAATAGTACCTCCCCTGAGCAAAGAACACCAGCAGCTCCTGACATCGCTCTGTGGTCCAAAGATTCATCAGTCATTTGTTTTTTCAAGTGAAAGTGGCAAACAATAGCTTATTCGGCTTTGCATGTTGCCTTGTCCTTCTCAGTCCTTGGCATTTCCGTTTAAATTTTAGAATCGCCTTGTCAGTTTGTGAGTGCGCGTGCACACGGGTATGCAAAGAGCCCCCTGGGATTTTGGTGAAGTGGTGTTGAATCTATAGGTCATTTTGGGGAGATTGAAACCTTTCTAGTAGTGAGTCTCCTCTCATCTCTCAGACCTCTCTCTCCATACGTAGTAGGTCTGCTTAGGTTTCTCTTCAACGGTGCAGTGTAGTCCTCAGTGTAGAGGTCTTGTCCATCTCCTGCTCACTCTATTCCTAGGTATTTGATGGTTTTGATGCTCTTATAAATGGTCACTTCTAAAGATTTTTTATTTTCCATTTATTTGTTGCTGGTATAAAAAAACAAAACAAAACCGGTTTTTGTATGTTGATCTTGTATCCAGCAGCCTAGCTAAGTTTACCCCTTAATTTGAATAGATTATTGGTAGATGCCTTTGGGTTTTTTTACACTATGTTCTGTGTGAGTGATGACAGTTTAGAGTCCCCTTTCTCAAACCTTAAGCCTTTTATTTGTTTTTTCCTGCATTTTTGCCTGGCTAGCTTGCCTTTGCCATGTTACATCTATGTGGTAAGAGAGGATGCTGTCGATTCACCAATTTCTTACCTCCTTCCCCCATCAAAAGGCCTACGAAGGGTTCTGGAGAGATGGCCGTGGCCTCATGGTTTTTAGATATTCCGAAGCCCCACATAAAAACAGATAGTACAACTAAAAAGAAAAGTAAAATTTCCAGGGACTCTCATGAGCGTACAGTGGAGTTTTCCAGAGGCCAGGGGACATGTTATTGCCCAACAGATTAAATGCACAAGCAGATATAAGAATTCTATCAGTTGTCTGTAAAGCCAGACTTTGAGACATCTGCAGAAACATCAAATCACACTCATCTTTTCATGAAATGTTGTCACTTTTTATTAAAAAGAGATAAAGTTGCTTTTCATTAAAAGTAGGTAGTTTATGTTAACATGTAATAGGATGGTTATTAATGTTTTAAATGAATTAATAAATAAGTGTTTAAAGTAAGAAATGTCTCACGGGGATGGATGGTTCAGCCCCTGGTGCCCAGGACCTCCTTTCAGGACAGAGCCCTGCACAGAGGGAATACTGCTGGGTCAGAACTGAGCAGGACAGGGACAACAGAGACCAGCGAGGGAGAGCGGTGGACAACAGCAGGGAGGGAGCAGGGCCAGTGACCATGTTTGTTAAAGCCTCGGGAGTCACAGTTTGCTTGGGAGAGCAACAAGAGAGGGCCGTCCGGGAAATGAGAAAAGCTGTAACAGGTCTTCTTCAAGAGGCTCAAGAGCCTTAAATTCACATCAAGCAACAGAAAAGCATCAAGGGCAAATCCCATACAAAGTTACTGCAAGAAAAATGAGAATATGCAGCAGAATGACCTTCCTTACAGAGAAGAAATAACTGCAGACGGATGTGCTCAAAACAGAACAAAAAAAAGGAAATATCAAAATTGTAACATGCTGTTTCAGAATAAACTAAAACTGTTTGAGAAAATGATACAAAATACAGGGGGAAGAAAATGCCAGCACCGCAAGTTAATGTTTAAAACTCAGAAGTGAGGTGAGACACTCAAGCAAAGAATTAAAAATAAAGGAACGATTATTTCATAAATGTAGACTAAACAGAAGAAGCCCAAGAGTGAAGGCAGCATAAGGAAGCGATGCTTTCAGGGGACGAGCAGAACAAAAGGAGAGACAGTTTAAAATTCAAAAGAAAACAAATTCAAAGGATTTGAAAGAAACTTTGAAATTGTGAAAATTGGCAAAAAAGATCCAACACCAAATAACAAGGCTCTTTGAGGAAGGTGCCAAGGTAAGACAGCAGAACAAATCCTGAGAAACTTTTCCAAGGAAAGTTGCCTGAAATCCAGCCCAGAATGACCAATGCCAAGACATATTTTAGCAAAATGACTGGTATTTGAAGAAAAAGAAAAAAAAAACAAAAACAGCACTGGCTTAGAAGAGACAGAAATCAAGATTATCATCCAACGTTTCCACACCAGCACTTGATGCCAGAAGACTGTGGAGTCACACCTTGAAGGGCCTCAAAACCAGAGCCAGAGATTTTATACCCAGCAAAATGGATCTTCCCATGCAAAGCACACGAAGGGCTGCCACCGTGTAAGAACGCACTGTTCTCATGAGCCTTCTAGAGATGGACGGCTAGAAGGACACTAGAGGGACACTGGCAAGCGTGGGCTGTCTAGGGGCTTGAAGTCCGAGGGCTAAGGGAGGGGCGCTAGAATATGCCGTGGCCGTGAGATCCCACAGTGTCTATTGTGCAAATGAACACAGGTGACGTGAGGGGGGGTCATGTGCACGAGATGGTAATGCCACCCCATCCCACGTGCGTTGGTAGCATGGACATGGCTGTTCTGAGACCACCGTGTGCACGGCGTGGACAAAGCTAATGGGCAACCACGGACCGTCTAACTCTGCCATCCCAGGTGTCCTCAAGACCCACGATTCCCAGTGATGAAGACGTAATTTGGAGGAAGTCAAGGAAAACCCTCCCAAGAGCACTGGGTGCCCCTACAGCCTCGATCGAGGTCTGAAGACACATTTTTGATCCCAGCCCACTCCTCCTCTCCCTCCACCCCAAAAACCAAAAACGCAGGGCTTGGGGAAATCTTTTGATGAAAACGAAGTGTTACGATTAGTGAAGAGTACATGAAGGCACTGAGCGTCACTGGCCCCAGCCTCACAGAGAGAGAGAGAGAGAGAGAGAGAGACCACCAGAGTCACTTGTCTCTCACAAAATTCATGTATGGAAGCCCTAAGCCCCGGTTCCTCAGCAAGTCACCGTGTTCAGAGCTAGGGCCTCTCCAGAAGGGACTGGTTACCATGTCATTAAGCTGAGCCCCTAACCTGAAATCTCACGGTGTCGCCGAGGAACGATCCGTGAGGCCACGGGGAGAGGGCAGGCCAAGGAGAGACCTGTCAGAGGAACCCTATCCCGCCTACGGCTTGGCCTCAGCCTTCCAGCCTCCAGGCCTGGGAGAGAGTGAGCACCCGTGGGTCCGGGCCCGTGCGGTGTGCTTGACCTTGGCAGCCTGAGCAGGCGGCAAGTCCGGCCTGGGGGCTGGGAGGAGGCAGCTGACCACTGGTTCTGGCTGGCTGGCTGCATCCACCAGCCAGAGCTTCCTTTCTTTGTGCTCCGTCCCCCGATTTGAAATACAAAGCGGGGGTCTTCTGCAAGCCCCGCGCGCGGGGGGTGGGGGGTGGGGGGTGGGGGAGGGAGACCTAAGGAGCTCAGTCTAGGATTAACTGTGTCTCCACAGGATGGCGGAGGGGAGCGGGGAGCCGGCCTAGCCTGGGCCCGGGATGGGGACAGGGACGGGGAAGCCAGCCCCCATCACCCTGGTGCCCCATCAGGACTGCGAGAGCTCACACTGGCCGCGCGTACCCTGTGCTGGGCTCTCCGGGCAGCGCCTCACCCTTGTCGCTCGCCCCAAGCTCTGCTCTCAGATGCGCAGGCTCTTCGGCGACCCCTTGACCCTGGCGCCCCGGGTGCAGGAATCCCATGCTTCCCCATCCCAGTGCTGTTCTGGGGACACGGCAGAAAGGACAGGACAGGTCGGGAGAATGTCCTGTTTCTCCGCTTGGGGCCGGCAGGGTGGGGCCACGCCGGATGGACAGTTCTGGCATGGCCCACGGATGGCCCCGCAGGCCGTCGGTTTTACTGCGGTCACTGATTCGGAGAGGCGGTCTCCTCGGGTCGCCGGCACAGCTCAGAGCCCCTCTGGCCCCATTGTACCGTCACCATGAGATACAGCGATCTGGTGAACAAGATCGCGGACGTTCTGGCTCCCGTGAGCCCAGGGGCCCCTGGGCAGGAGAAACTAATGCTCTGCGCCCTCCTGGGTGCACCGCTGGAAGACATTTTGGTTTCTGCCTCTTGCCCATGGGTTTGTTTTGATGTTTTGAGCTGAACCCGATGATTTAGGGGTAGTTGGACAAAGGCATTGGGGTTGCTAGGAGACTGGCCTTAAGGAGGGTCTGGCCTCAGTAAGGTATTCTTATGCAGAGATTCTCCTTCGTTTTCTGGAGCAAAGAGCTCATCCTGGGCGCCTGGGTGGCTCAGTTGGTTAAGCGACTGCCTTCAGCTCAGGTCATGATCCTGGAGTCCCGGGATCGAGTCCCGCATCGGGCTCCCTGCTCGGCAGGGAGTCTGCTTCTCCCTCGGACCCTCCTCCCTCTCATGCTCTCTGTCTCTCATTCTCTCTGTCTCAAATAAATAAATAAAATCTTAAAAAAAAAAAAAAAAAGAGCTCATCCTGCTAGTCTCTATCTGGGGCATGGAAGGGAGTCTCCAATGACGTCCTGTGTCAGCACGTTGGCTACGAGGTTTGGGGAAGCATCTGCCGGGTGGGCATCAACTAGCACATAGGTTCCTAGGGAGATGCTTTGAAATGCTACTCCAGGCATCCTGGGGGGCCAAAAGGGACCCAGTCACAGAAAGAGTGAGGGGACTGTAAGTAAGGAGACTCTCAAAGAGGCTTTAATCCCTACTTCTACCCCAGATTCTAGATGATTCCCACCCCACAGGACTCTGTATCTGCACATCTCAGCAATGTGCGGCCCTGCAGCCTGTGGTTTATACTAAGTAGTGAATGACTGATACTTAGAATCTTGAGAGCAAGGCAACTGGAGTGATAAGGATGCCAGCGATTCCCTAAAAGGATGGAGGAAGGTTCGTGGTGGGGGAAGGGAGAGGGAGAACGGTAAATGAATGCCCCCAGCCCACCTTCACCCGTAGCCCAACTGCACCTAAGAGACGCTGGGAATTCCCACGCATGAGTATGTTGTCTCCCAAGAGTAGCACATGGAGCCTCCAGGCCCAGGACCTACACTGGGTGGGATGGGTTAGGGTCTGCCCTCTGAGAAGTGAGCTGTATCTAAATGCAGTGTCGTACGTATCCTGCACGGGATCCTGAATGAGACCAGACAAAGGACATTCGTGGATGGGCCAGCAAAATCCAAATGAAGTCTGGAGTGCAGCTAACAGTCATGCCCCAGTGTGGGTTTCCCTGTGTTGACCAACTTGCCATGGTCATGGAAGATGAACACGCAAGAACTCTCAGAACTATCTCGGCAACTTTTCGGGAAATCTAAAATCATTCCAAAAGAAAACACATGCATCTGATGAAAGACAAACGAACAACAACAACAACAAAACCCAGTTGAGCCACAGGTGAAAGTGCTGGGAGGCTGGGGCCAGGGGAGGGGGCAGGCAGGTGTGCAGAGGGTGGAAGGCGCCAGAAAGCCCAATCCAAGCCGGTGGAGAAGGGCGTGTGGTTGTCGGCAGGAAGCTGGGAGCTGCCTCTTCTGAGCAGGGCACTCTGATGACGGAGATGCTGATGTTGATGGTCAGGATCACTAGGAAGCCAATAGCCTCTGCGTCGAGCCCTTGGCCTTCACTTTCCCCACCTGTCAGGATCCTCTCTGCGCTGTCTGAGAACGGTTGAGCAAACAGTAATTGACGGGTTTCCATAGACACTGGGTGAGGTGACGCCAGGGACGGCAAACATCCTGGGATCTGGTTGGAGCCCTTTTCCCCAGACTCTCCCCGGTTCCCAAGGCTGCAGCCAGGCCCCCCCATCTACGATCTGGAGGTTCTACTTCCTCCCTCAATTAATCCTGTGAAATGATTGCTAAGTCTGCACTGAAGCCCCTCCCAAAACACAAAGGAAAACAAAGATGCGGTCTCTAACACATTGTTCATCTGGGAGGTCCGAGTGAACTGGGAAAAGCCACTTTTCCCATCTGTGTCCGGTGGGGGCCCCCTCCCGGCCAGCCTGCAGGTGAGGTCCCCGTCCGCACCACGGACCTCTGGCGTGAGCGCCAGGGCAGGTCGCATCTGCGCCCAGGAAGGCTGCGTTTCCGATGGCTAGACACTGTAGCTGGACCGGACAGCACGTGGGGAGATGATGCAAGGTTTGCAGCCCCTGGCCTCTGGGGCAGTCGGCGTCGCTGGGCTGCCCTCTGGTGGCCAGCCGTGCAGTTGCACGCTCGGGACTTACATTAGCAAATTTGAACTGGTGTTGCATCATCTGCCAGAGCCCGGGACAACTGGGGCCCGGCTGGCTCCAGTCGCGTGTGACCCCGGCCACCGCCACCCACAAGTGCCTTTAGAGGCTGCTGGGTTGTAAGGTGTGGGTGGTGGGTAGTGGGATGTCCACTTCCCAAGCTCCTTTGTCATTGTCGTGGGCACTGTGTCCACAGTCCCAGAGCCCTGGGCCTGGCTGGGGGCCATGGGAGCTGGTGGTCCCCTAGGACCACGGCCTGCTCGTCACCTCTAAGGAGGCTCTGTCTGCTGTTGCTGCCCTATCTGCGCTGACGTCCCTTCCCTTGGCCCTTTTTGCCCACGTCCTTGGCCCAGAACAGGATCAGGTTGTCTCTGGGCAGTGGCCCCCCGGGTCGCAGACCAGAGTGGTCTAATGCCAGGAGGAAATGAGACACCCCACCTTCTACTCTCAAAAACACTGGCACAAGAAATGCAGACCCCGGTGACTTCCCTGTGGGCGCTGGGGGGGACCAGGCAGGGGCAAGGGGCAGAAATGGGGAGGGGTCAGGGGCGGGGGAAGGATGCCCAGTTCACATAATCCCTGGTGATTTTATTTTATTTCATTTTATTATTTTATATTTATTTATTTGAGAGAGAACACGCAAACGCTCGCGCATGAGGTGGCGGGGGCAGAGGCAGAAGCAGACTATCGGCTGAGCAGGGAGCCTGATGCGGACTCGACCCCAGGACCCCGGGATCACAACCTGAGCTGAAGGCAGACGCTTAACCGACCGAGCCACCCAGGCGCCCCAGTCCCTGGTAATTTTAAAGTGTGGTCATGCTTTTCTCTTTTTTGCTAGTTTTTATATTTATTTTTTCTTATTGTGTTACTAAATATACATATTTTAGGTTTTATTTTTAAGTAATCTCTACGCCCAATGTGGGGCTTGAATTCACCCCCCCGAGATCAAGAGTCACACGCTCTGCGGACGGAGCCAGCCAGGCACCCCTAGGTTTATTAAATATAAATCAAGGTGAACGCTGGCTGCCCGAGTGCCTGTGGGCAAAGCCGCTTTTCCGTGGGAGGGGTCATGCCCCCTGCTGGCCGAGCCGCCTGGCAGCGGGAGTTTCCTCCTCTGTCTGGGAACCTCACCCACATCCGGGAGACCAGCTTTGCTAAGGGGAGCAACCTTTAAGATGTATGAATAACAGTCAGTCCGGGAACAGCTGGTAATGGCACCCTGAGCCTTGCCTGCTAGCCCTGGGAGCCTGTGGCCTGAGTGTGTCCCCTAACCCTGCTTTCCGGGAGCTGGGCCCTGGCGGCTGAGACCCCACCCGCTGTAACCCGACTCCCAGCACCTGTCCTACAGGCCTGCTACTTGCTTTTGAATGTTTGAGGGTAACATAAACTACGTCACTGACGTGAAAAGCTGGTCCATGTCCTCACCAGCATTCGGTGTTATCCGTGGTCTGGATGTTGGCTGTCGTAACAGGCGTGAGATGGTGTCTCCTTGGTTTACTTGGCATTTCCCTGACGATATATGACATGGAGCAATCTACATTACGTATAAAATCCTTAGCTACCTGTCTCTTTGTAGGGAGAGGATATCTGAGAGACCAGGGCATGGGACACACTTTGAGGGGATGGGAGGGCACGCAGGAGGGTCCAGGCTGCAGAGCAAGAGTGTGAGGACCTCACACGGCTTCACACCAATGTCGCTGGCATGAGGATTTTGCCTTGGATCGGCTTCCACCCGTTTTCCGGAAGGACCTACTTGGCGTTTTTGTTTGCAGTGTTAACCATCTCCTATTGCCGCCAAATTCCCCTCTGAGGCCTTCCTTCTCAGGCAAGGGTAAAAAATAAACAAGGAAGGGAGGTAGAAAGGAAGGAAGGAAAATGTGAGGCATGGTTCAGAGAGCTGAGAGCAGGTTTGTTAAAGGATCAGGATTAAAGGTTTGAGACCATCAAGCCTCACGCAAAGTCCGTTATATAGGAAGACAGGATTTGCCTCTCACTCAAAATTCGCCAGAATTTTGTGGGCTTATCTCTCATTCTAGCAACTGTGAATTCATTCATTGATCCCATGCTCCTCTGCTGGACCTTTCTAAATCTCCACCTGCACCTCACTTGAGTTTTCAAATATGTGTGGTTCTTATTCTTTGGAAATGGATGATCCATGTATAGTGCAGCTTGCTATCCTAAAATGTTTGACCACTGAGCTCCTCCCCTTGTCTGACCGAGCTGGACAAGGCTTTCTGCAGCCCTTGTCAGTCATGAGGGGACTTCATGCATTCACTGTTTACTCATAGTTGGTGAACATTTAACAAATAGTGTGACCTTGCTGTCTGGGGATAGAAAAGTGAACAAGACAAGGTGGAAGGGAGATTAAAATCTAGGGGAAGAGAGCTACAGCACGTGGGTGATTCTGACACAGTGGGTTTCTAATGTATTCTCAGGACCATTAGAGGAAGTCCATTAGTGGGAAAATCTTGACTTAACCTGGAAATCAGATACTCTGTTATTCCTGGCATGTCATTGAACAACTGGGCAACACTGCACCAATTCACCAGCCCAGTCTCTGGGCACGTCTTATAATGAACCGGCCCTCAGAGTCTCTGATGGAGAAGGTCTTTCTTTAATTGCACGTTTTCTATTAATTGCATCATTCACTAGTGTGGACAAGGAAAGGAGGATGTGGTGAGCTCTGTGCCCAGAATGCAGGTTTCACAACCGTGCTTCCGTGAAGGGTTAACACCTGCTTCCTCCAGATGGCCTGAGATCAGAGCCTTGTGGATGAACAGTGACAGCAAAAGCCCTTCTTGAGAGCAGGGAGGTTTTAGTGGGTGTGATCTAGATTCATAGCCAGGCAGCTGGAATTTAAGGGGATACCACAAACAGTCCTCAGTGTACGTTGTTAACTACGAGGCGACTGAGCTTGGAAACAGAGCTGGTTCCTGGGATTCAAGAGCCAGATGCTCAACATAGTGATATTATGGGGATTTTTAAAAATCAAGTTACTTTAAGAATGATGAACATCTCCAACTATTTGGCAAAGGAATTTTACCTTCTTAAAATCAAATTTATCATTAGGGACAAATTTGCACTGTTTCTCTTACTGTATTTTCTCTCATCTCGCGCCTCTGACCACTGCGTTCAGGAAAGCTGACTCTGGGCTGTTCGGGTAGGTTTATGGGACACGGTCGACACAAAATGGATGTGAACCTACAGACTGTCCTTGATTGTCATGTGATGCTCTGAGCATCAGTGATAAAGAAGACAGGGGAAGAGCAAGAGTGAAGGAGGTCCTGCTCACAGGAGCTAAGCAGATGAGGGAAAGACAACTCAGACCTTTGCTTACCATCAGTCAGCAGGAAAATCCCACAAATGCTGAGAGTGGTTGCATGTGGGAGGGAAGCCCATGGGCGACTTTGAAGTTTCCTTCTTAGACTTGTGTTTTCCAAATTTTAAAAATTAGTATGTGTTAATTACATACTGAAAAATACCACTTAAAAAAGGAAGCAAGGCTGTGGGTTATGTGGATCAATCCTCCTATTCAAAGCAACTAAAAATGCTGGATAAATGTTGATATGAGTTTCTTAAAGACATTTCAGAACTAACAAGGAGTAAAGTGTCACCAAATCAGAACCCAATAGAAAGGAAAAGCAAAATAATTGGGTAGAAAGGAGGTTCTGCGAATGGCTTTTGCTTCCAGGCATGAGCAAATGTTGCCATGTTTGACTTTGGTTCTGAGAGCCTCAGAGGGCATTGCCTGGGCTGTCAGAAAGACAGATTTGATGGAGCTGAGCAAAGAACCCATGAACTAGTAGATAAATCAGAAAGAATTATCCAGAATGCAGCACAGAGAGACTAAGAAATGGAAAATGGGGAAGATTAGTTAAGAGACCTGGCACAGAGATTGAGAAGGGAGGTCATGTATTTAACTGGAGCTCCAGGAGAAGAGGAGAGAGAAAAAGAACAGCATCCTCTGAAGAGAAAATGGTAGAGCCGTCCCCAGCTCCACGAAGCCCACTGAACCCCAAGCCATGATAAATAAAAAGAAATTAATATCTAAATATATCTTAGTGAAACTGCAGGCAATAAGAATAAAGATAAAATCATGCAAGCAGTTAGAGGAAAAACAAAACTTTTCAGAAAGATCTTTGGAAAATCTCCACATTATCTGGAAACTAAATAACACATTTCTAAGTAACCCAGGGATATTAGAAGAATTCAAAAGGGAAATTAGGAAGTATCTTGAACTGAATGAAAAATCAAAACACAGCATATGTGTAAGATGCATTTAAAAGGAGACCGAGAGCAGTAAACTCTTAGAAATCTCAAATAAATGAAATAAATTGGAAAAAATGACGAAAAGGTCCCCAAATATTTGGAAATTAAACAGCACACTTTATATAAATAACCCCAAAAAGGAGAGAATTTTGCTTTCAGCCCCGATGGAGGAACGAGACTGGATTTTCCTTTTCCCCTCCGACGTCCAGAACACTGGAAGAATGTGTGAAACAACAGATTGATTTCCCTTCCTCTCCTTCCCCCCTCCTCCCTTCTTCCCTCCCTCTTCATTCCTTACTTCAAGCATTTGAGGAGTGTCATCACATGTTTATCTGTCTTGTTAGAACCAAAGCTCCTGGTCAGGTCTTGCGTTTTGTATCTCGTGTTCTGGTATAATGTTCACGCGTTGCAGGGTCCAGTTCATTTTGCTACATGAAATGATTGCCAGCCAGCTCGAATTCGTGACTTCACAGCACACGGAATCTCTTAAGTTTGTATTTTGCTAAACTTTTCTAAGCTTTTTTGTTATTTTGTTTGATTCTCCCAAGAATGTTTTGTAGTAGGTGGGCTGGCTAAATAGTCCCATTTTTCCAGATGGGAAACATGCAAAGAACCACATCATCTATACCACCCATGGGAGAATTTTCCAATTACACTGATTATTTGTGGTGAGGGTAATGAGTTAGTTCCATTGTTAATATTTTTTTCTCTTTCTGGGTTCCAACTTGAAGACAGCAGAGAGCGCCTGACCACACAAAAGATACACTAACAGTTAATGACATATTGGTTGTTAAGATAATCCATTAAAGTATCAAAAATATGATTTCACTAAAATAGGACCATGTAGTTAATCTTTTTACTATTTTGAGATTCTGATCTCATTTTAAATGTTCTAGCTTCTCTGTCTGGGTAATGAGAATTTCAATCTCACGTAAATCACCATGACACATCCCCCAAGAGCATTCCAACTCAGCTTGAAGATTCTTTCGGGTAATAAAAGCATTAAACCCTGCATCTACCAGACCCTTCTAAATCTTAATAGGGAATATGCTCTCCCTTTCTCAGTCCTTAAGAGGGGCCCACTGTAATGTATTTCCTACAGATGCTCTGTGACTCAAGGGCCATTTGGCTTCAAGTGCATTGCCTCAAGGTCATCCAATATTCTTAGAAAAGTACAAGAAGATTAGGTATGTTTAATAAAGTCATATTGCACTAGAAGGAAAGCAGGGGCAATAGTAAGGACTTGGCCTTCTGTAGCTCATTGTCAGAGAGGATTATGTCTGAAGGCTCAGGAGCCAGCTGACGGTGAAATTCTGTAGCTCCTTTCTGATAAACATCTGTTTTTGTTTGTTTGTTTGTTTGTTTTTTTCATCATCACACATGGTCTCCTAATCTCCTCCAAGCAGCGCTGGACACAGATGCAGCCTGAATCCTCCTCTACCTCTTCCCACAGTTTTCCCAAACTTCATTTTTCTTTTTACATAACTAGGTTTGTGGACAAGGGTTGGAGTTGGTTGGAAAAGCATTCATCCCTGGCTCTTTGGGGGATTAGCATTTGATTGGATCTGTTAACCATAAAAATAAAAGTTATTTTACTAGCAAAAGTGGGTTTATTCAGCAATGGCAGAGGAATTGCAACTCAGGACAGGTAAGCTGTGGCAAAACCACAGGCAAGTCCAATAAAGGAGAGGGGCGCTATTTTATGGAGGAGGAGGAAGCTAGGAGGGGTTGCTTGGCACAAAAGTCCGTGCGGGACAACCAGGGTAATGAGGACTCCTCAGCAGCTGAGTTGCCGCGGTGGTCTGTTTCTTGCAGAAAATGCAACCTACATCCTTCCCTATGGGGCCTGTAATGCTTCTGTTGGGCTCTGCAATTGACAGTGCTTCCTGTAACTGACCTTCTGGCCCCCCACTCTGTTTTGGCGAGGTTTCCTTTTATTAATTTTCATAGATCCAAGGTAATTTCTTTTCGGCTGAGCCCTGTGTCCGCGTTCAGTCACAAAGAATCTAGATCACTTCGTGATTTATGCTCTCCTTTTGCCAGATGTTTGCTCGTCCTTGTCCTTAATTTGCTCTACTTCCCCGATTACCAGCCAAAGATGGCATTGTCTAAATAATGTTAAGGGTTTTCACTCCGTGCAAACCACAGCTCCCACGCCCTACAAACGTTCCCACTTCTAAGGGTACTCCAGGCAAATCCTGGAGCACACTGTGCTGGCAGGCTGCTTCAGTTTGCGGGGCACGGTGAGCTGCCCGCCCTCGGAGGGGTCATCGGCCGTCCTCCCGCGAGGGAGAAGCGGGTCCTCCGCGGCGCGACGTGTAAGGGAACTCGGGGGACGGCGGGAGGCGCGGTACCCTGAGCGCCTGAGACAGCGTGCGGCCCTCGTCGTGCGGGAGGAGGACCGTCCTCACCTAAGAGTCGGTAAATCCGTGAAAGTGTAGGAACGTTTTTCTGGGGCGTGAAGTCGAAGCAGTCACTTGATTTTAAGAGGGTCCGAGGAAGAAGCAAAGGTGGCTCGCGCCCCGTGCCACCCAACTGGGTCACTAAGTGCGGGGGCGCCAAGCCACGGCTCGCCCCGGCCGGCCCCGGGGGAGGGGACAGCCGGCGGCTTCCCGCCGACGCGCCTCACAGCCCGAGGGCCCCCCAGCGGTGCCCGCACACCCAGCACCCGGGCCACGTGCGTGCGGGCCCGCCGGCCGGAAGCGCGTGCGGGGGCGGGGCGGGGCGGGGCGGAAGTGTCGCGTTTCCGCGCGCCGGCCCCCGCGAGCACGTATTTCCGGCGCGCCGCGCTCCGCTGCCCGCCCCTCTGGGAGTCCTGGTACCACGTCGGGCCGGCGCGATGGGCAAGAAGGGCAAGAAGGAGAAGAAGGGCCGTGGGGCGGAGAAGACGGCTGCCAAAATGGAGAAGAAGGTGTCCAAGCGCTCGCGGAAGGAGGAGGTGAGCGAGGCCGGCAGCCAGGCCCGGCGCGCCCTCCGCGCGAGCCGCTGGGGTCCCGGGTCCCGTCGCGCTTCCCTCGGCCGGTGGGGCTGGAGGAGCCGGGTGAGGGGCGCGGCTCGGCTCGGCGGCGGTGTGGTCTGGGGCGAGGGCCTCAGCCTTAGAGAGGGTGAATGCCCCTCACGGCAGCCCCGAGCCGTGAGCTTCGGTGGGAGCGAGTGCAACCGCGGGGTTTCCAGAACAGCTCTTGGGAACGCCGCTGTCTTCTCTCTCCCGCCCTCCGTCTCTCCTTTCCGTCTCTCTCGGTCTCTCGGTCTCCGTCTCTGCTGCCCCGCCCCCAAGCCCGGTCTGCAGATGGGTCCGTGCTGAGTTGAGCGCGGAGTGTTCTGCTTTCTCTTGGCGGTTGCTCGCGCGCTTCCTCACCTGGGTGATTTATGATGCTTCACGAGCGTGTGCTGTGCTGCCTGGGCTTTAGTCCTGACGACCAGGTGAGCCCGGTAGCTTTGGCACGCCCAGCTGATGGCGAGGAAGTCAGAAACAAGAAGTCACACAGCTGTGAAGGGGCGCTGAGCTACAGTGTGACCAGACGTTCCCCATTCCCAGCTCTGACTCCACACTGCTCCTTTTTTCTCCAGAGCCTTTCATGTCTCTGTGTCCTCATCTGTCAAGTAATGGGGTCGGGCTTCTCCTTCTGCTCCCTCTGGGCTCTGCTGTTGTAAGGTTCTTCACCACTTCCCTGTGCAGCCACAGGCAGGCCTGGGTTTGCATCTCCTCTCTGCCACAGCTAGCTGGAAGGCCTCAGAGGAGCGTGACCTGTCTGTGCAACCTCTGTGCCTCAGTTTCTCACGTGTGACTGCACGGGCCTGGGTAGGGTCGTGGCACAGAAAGATAATTTGTGGGGCATCTTTGGAACAGTGCTTGGCACATAGTAAGCACTCAGTAATTTTGTTAGCCGGTTTTCATTCGTGTTCCCATCTCTCTGCAGAGCCCGGTGCTTAGGGGACGACGGGCTCCCCTGTGGGGAGAGAGAGTCTGTCGGGCCTGGGGCCTGGGACTTTGCATGTTGCCTTCATCAGCCCTCATAACAGATCTTGAAGATCCCCGGTCATCTGATGAGGTCATGCCCACAGAGCATACTCTCCCTTTCTTAAAGTCAACTGTGACATATAATGTAACCTCATCATGAGAGTGCATCCCATCATTTCCTGGCTGGGGCCCTGAGGGCAGATCTTGGAGACAACTGGGAAGTCTGCCTACCGCAGAACTCACGTGATATCTGGTTGACAACTCCACTTGGGTGTCCCACACGTTCCTCCCCCTTCCACACTGTGCGTGTTGAAGCCCTTTGCCCCCAGCAAGGTGATCTCTCAGGTGAACGACACTGGGCCAGGCGCTCTGGAGTAACTGTGACTCCCAGCAGTCAGTCCCTTCACCCAGGTCTCCATAAAGTTCAGTGGGTCAGGAATTTGCCTTGCCTACCTGAGGCAGCGGTTTTGCATTAGAGATGCGGTGGTCGATAGGAGAGCCTTTAGGCAACTGCTCACATAGAAGTGGCAGGATAGTGATTGCTTTTGTGGACCGCCACGAGGGTGAAAACTGGCAGAGCCTCTTTGGATCCTGGTTTGTCCATATCGAGAAAAGTAGAAGCTGCCACATAGCAGTTATGCACTTGAAGGCTTACCTTGGAAAAACTTCAGCTACACGAAGACATTTCACAAAAACGACCAGAGTAGTGTTTGTGAAAACAAAGCCCTGGAATTGACCCAGATGATCAGCAGCAGCAGGATGGGTGGAGAAGCCGGGAGGGGAGGGAGTGGTAACTCGGCCACAGTGAACACGACTGGAGTCGGGGTGTCAGACTTCATTCAACAGCATCGAGCAAAAAAGCAAGTTGCAGGAGAATGCCCAATATGATGCAGGTGACATGAAATTGAAAAATGTGAAACGATAATACGTATTACTTAGGGAATTGTTTACGTGTAGTAAGAGTATAAAGAAATGCGTAATAGTGGGGAGTACTCTCCCAGAAAGTGGCTGCTTCCTGGGGGCACATGGGTACACACGGGAGGTGGAGGGCTGCAGGCGGCTGTTCAGGCCGAGGAATGTGGTCTGATGAGAGGAACTGAGGCAGCCTTTGCAGCTTGGAGCCAGGAGGTGGGGTGGGAAATGAAATAGGATAGTCTGGAAGTGTTTTTAGGTTCAGGAAGGACAGCTGCCTACATTGTGGAATGTGGAACTGGGGAATGAGGGCTGTGGGGTTGGGGAGAGCGAAGCAGGGAAGAAGGAGGTGGGGACACATCTCAGATCCCAGCATGAGCAAGGGGAGGAGAGTGAGCATTCAAGAAGAGAATAAGGATGGAGGGGAACTTTCCCCATGATGCACAGGTCACACATTACTTGGGGTGTGTGTGTGTGTGTGTGTGTGTGTGTGTGTGTGTGTGTGTGTGTG
>NC_058418.1:57570071-57613108 GCF_002201575.2 Neomonachus schauinslandi | reverse complement strand
GTGAGTGAGTGAGTGAGTGTGATCACTAGTAGATGCAGGGATATGACTCTGGACTGGGAGTAGGAAGACCAGGTTCCAGTGCTGTCCAGCTGGGCAGGTAAATTGGCACATTAACTTCTAAATCTGTTTCTGCAGTTGTAAGAATAGAGACCTTCTTACCCAGATTGGCTGCAGCTGATAGCTGCTGAGCTCTGAGCCTGCAGGCACAGTTCTAAACAGACAAGTCTTGCTTGGAGCTCACCTTTTTATTGTTTTGGCGGGAGGGCGATGTAAACAAAATGAGTAAGAGAGCAGGGGAGTCGCAGACACTGCTATGCAGACTGCAGAGCATGTGGTGGGGTGGCCAGGCCTGGCCACATGAGAAGTGGTGGAAGGTGCTGGCAGAAGTCAGGGAGGGCTTGTCCAAATGGGAGGCCCTTTGTGGGGAGTGTGAGGGTTTGGAATGAGGTGGTATATGCAGTGTGTGTGCATCTTTGTGTACTTCCAAGAGAACTGCCTGTAGGGTCAAGCTCTGAGTATTTTTGCAAGTGTCAGAGTCTGTGTCCCTGAAATGGGAGGAACATGTGCTCATCCCTGGATGTGACTGGACCCCGGGCGGGTCAGACAGAGTGGGAAGGTTGACGCAGGTTTTTGACCACATAGGAGGATTTAAGAACATGTCTCAGGTGTGACTGCTTGTCTGCCTTTAGGAAGACCTTGAAGCTCTGATAGCCCATTTCCAGACACTGGATGCTACAAAGACTCAGATCGTGGAGACACCATGCCCCCCACCTTCACCAAGGTAAGCCAGCAAGGACTCTTCATTCGAGCGTCTGATGGATATGTGTACATTGGAAAACCACTTTAAATTGGCACCATGTTTTCATAAATAACCAGGCACATGGAATGTTTTCCTCATTAAAACCCGTTCCCATCCCAGATAAGCTCCCACAAAACAGTTTTTTCACTTTTCTTCTGAAGAATGGGAGTGAGGCTTTTCAGATCTGTTGTCACAAACACAGAAACAAGGTCCCCTGGCTCAGCTACTCAGCAGGGATTGTGCCATTCACAAGCTGTCCAGCTGATCACAGTTCATGGACGAGAGCATTGCCCCAGTGAGCTCTTCAGTTCTTAAAATGTTTCAGAAGTGTGTGTCATAGGCGTAGAACTTCAGATCACAGTCTCTTGTTGCTGTTCGTAATGACAAGTGTGATTTTCAGATGTATAAGTCATGTATAAGTCATTTTAAATGAATTTGTAAATTACGTGAAGAACTCCAGAGTCTTTGGTAGGATTTCAGATACTTGGAATGAGCCAGAATGAGCAGGCTTTGGTTTTCCACTTTCTTACTCTTCTGTGTCAATTGCTGTCCTCTCAGCTTCTGAATTCCAGGTGTGTTAAAAGTTGATTTAGGGCCCTCTAATTCTTGTATTTGCTACTGACAGGTTAGAGGGAAAACCCTGAATGCATTGAGTTAGGAATCAGGAAAGGCCAAATGACCCTAGAAAAGATATCATCTTCAGAGAAGGGGAAATGCATTAACTTCACAAGCACACGAGACTGGTTTGGTTGAGAAATAATTCGCTTCCTTTCCCTCAGAATAAAAATCTTAACTAGTATTGCTGTCAGAAATGAGATTAATCTTTTTTTTTTTTTTTTTAAGATTTTATTTATTTATTTGACAGAGACACAGCGAGAGAGGGAACACAAGCGGGGGAGTGGGAGAGGGAGAAGCAGGCTTCCCTCGGAGCAGGGAGCCCGATGTGGGGCTCGATCCCAGGGTCCTGGGATCATGACCTGAGCCGAAGGCAGACGCTTAATGACTGAGCCACCCAGGCGCCACATAAATGAGATTAATCTTACTAGAGGGGCCACCAGCCCGAGTGGAGGCCCAGATCCAGCATGTCAGGAGGGGGCTGCCGGTCGTGCCTTTGAGGCCCAAAGCCCACCGCCTCAGACACGGGGTTTAGTCTCCCCTGTCCAGAGATGGGGGGGATGACGTGGTGGCCCCTGTGCAGAACGGGGTGACACAAAACGTGATCCAGCAGCTCCCGGAGTTGCGAGTCCCTGTCTTCACGTAAGAAACGACATCAGGAAGCGGGATGTACTTTCCCCTGTATTTGGCGTGTTATCCCGGGGGCCACACAGAAGTTACACATGTGGTAGACCCACATTGTCCTTGGAGTGGTTAAAGCAAGTGAGTCCTTGAGATCGTGAAGGCTTCGTACCTACAGCACCCCTGAGGGAAGCCATTCTGAATGTGGATTGATTTTCCCCCCCCACCCCGCCGCCTTTTGGTGACGTTTAAAAACTTTCCTAAAGTAATGTGCCCAAAAAGCCAGATTTAATGTTAGGATATAATTAGGAACCTTGGCGCTTCCCTGGTCAGCTGGGAATGCTTTCTGATGGAGCTGAGATACAATGAGATCTTCCAGTCAGTAACCTTAGTAACTTCTCCCGCCCTCCTCCTCCATCGTATTATAGGAAAAACCATGAAAATTACCAAGTTTTGTGAGTGTATGTATTTCCAGGTATTGGCTGCGATGTAATTTAATGGGGAAGCAAGGACCATAGACCAGGTGCATCAGAGCCTCAGGGTGCCCATGTGCATGACGGAGGGGGTGTGTGTGGCTGGGTGTGGGGGGCAGGGACCCTGAGGGGACCCTATGGGGGCTCTGTGCCTAACTTGGATTACTGTTTCCTAGCTGTGCTTGTTAATTTTCCCTAGAAAATTTTAATAGGTGTTAAGTGGAAAAAAAGATTTGGAGTTAACTTTGGGAAACAGATGGTTTCCTTTTGAAATTTTTAAGAAACTGTGGTAAAATATATCTAACATAGAATTTCCCATTTTAACCATTTTTAATTGTGCTGTTCAGTGGGATTCCTTACATTCACGGTGCTCTGGACCCATGAGCTGTCACTCCCCATGCCCCTCCTCTTGGCCCCTGGTGACCACTACTTCCTGGTGTTTGATTTGCCTCTTCTAGATATTTCACATAAGTGGAGTCTCACAACGGCTGTCCTTTTGTGTCTGGCTTCTTTCACTTAGCATAATGTTCTTAAGGTTCATCCATGTTGTAGCAGGAACCTGAACTCCATTCCTTTTTAAGACGGAATAATACTCCATTGTATGGATGCACCGCTTTCATCTTGTCGATAGGCCCTTGGGTTGTTTCCACCTTTGGGCCCCTGTGAGTAGTGCTGTAGTGAACGTGGGCATGCAGGTGTCTCTTCGAGGCCCTGTTTACAGGTTTCTTTGGCACGTACGTACCTAGGAGTGGAGTTGCTGGTCATGTGCTAATTCTGTGTTTAACTGTGAGACTGTTTTCCACGATGTAGTCCAATTTTTTTTTTTTTTGAGATTTATTTATTTGAGGGGGAGAGAGCATGAGCAGAGGGAGGGGCAGAGGGGGAGAGAGAGAATCTCAAGCAGACTCCACACCGAGCACAGGGCTCGATCTCACAACCCTAAGATCACGACCTGAGCTGAAATTAAGAGACGCTCAACCCACTGAGCCACCCAGATGCCCCAGCATAGTCCTATTTTATAACATTGGTTTCTTTACGGCAAACTTTCTAAACCTATAAAATGTTTTTGTGTACAGTAAATTTCCAAGAGAAAAAGAGTTTTCCGATTTCTCAAACTTACCTGACCTTGAAACCTTTGTCTTCCTTTACGAAGTATCTTCTGAAATTACTGTTATAGTCTGCTCCCTGAGGAAGTCCACATGAGGGATTTTGAAAGAAGGGGATTTTCCAGTGATTGTCCTGTCCTCCCACCCCCATCACTGTCTTACTTTCTACTGAGATGGTCCACGTGTATTTAAAGTTTCCTTTTAGCTGGCCTTTTGTCCTCATGTGTGATGTAAGTAGGAAGCTATTTGTGTTTTTTAGGTGGAAGCTATCTGGATACATATTGCAATGTTTAAGTACTGGACTTTTTAAACAGTGAAAGATTTACTTATTTGGTTATTTATTTACTTATTTACTTATTTTACTTACTTACTGGAGAGAGAGTACAGAGCGAGAGAGAGCATGAGCAGTGGGGAGAGGCAGAGGGAGTGGAAAAGCAGGCTCCCTGCTGACAGGGAGCCCAATGCAGGGCTCAATCCCAAGGACCCTGGGATCATGACCTGAGCTAAAGTCAGATGCTTAACCAACCAAGCCACCCAGGTGTCCCTATAGAACAGTTTTGATAGTGATTTAAGAGGATAGACCTGTAAAAAGTTAGCTGTGGGAAATGTGGCACTTAGATTAGGAACACTTAGACTTCTCACTGCCTGATGGTTTTTACCCAAATGCTGTGTGAGTCACCCAGGTCCGGGGCCCTCCTGGTGTTGTGGCTGTGAGGTTGATTTTAAGGGTTAGGGGCCTTAGCTTCCGTTCCCAGGGCCAGGCTTGTCTTTCACAGAAGTCTGGGGAGCTGATATGGCCCTCTGGTGGAAAGGAGGCCGGCTCTCAGCTGGGCGCCACGTGGCTGTATTGTGTGTTGAACTGCTGCTTCTGTCTCTTGTAGGTTACATGCCTCACTCTCTGCTCATCCTGAGAAAGACGAATTAATCCTTTTCGGAGGTGAATATTTCAATGGCCAAAAAGTAAAGTATATATTTTTTTCTTTTCTCCTCAAATTTTCATGCGTCTCATTTTGAGTAAAATTAGTTTAAAGCCATGATATCAAATATGCATTGGTCCCACCTCCTGAGCCTGTAGGACTGGCATGCGACCTTGTCCTTGAGAAGCCACCGGGATCCTTCAGTGAGCTTTAGAGTCACTGCTCTTACTGCCTGCTTGAGATCGACCAGCACACTGCTCACTTGGGTTGATTATTCATATGCTCATGATGGGTTTCATAGTTGTTTTGAATAGTGGAAGAAAGTGCTGATAAATTGTAGAGCTAATTTTCATTTTTGAGCAGGCCAGACAGACCTGTGTTTCAGAATTGTGTATGAAACATTTAGAAAAGCCTGAGTTTGCCTTCCCTCCATGCTGAGGATCCCTGTGAGTTTGACTTAACTTGTTCATCTCCCACTCTGAATTCTCATCCTTTGAGAACCAGGCTTGACTTTGAGAGATGACTTGCCGAGCAGCAAAGGATCTTGGTACCTTACGTGCTAATAGGCATGGTGGGCAGACAGTTTTTTTCTTTGTCATTATCCCAAAGGATCCGAGGGGCCCAGCCGCAGGCTTCCTGCATTGGTATGATTTATGTGGCTTTAGGAAACCCATTTCCTGGGGAAAACTAGTGATTGAGATCCTGCTCTCCACTTACTGTCACTTGCATGGAGGCTTCATTGATGACACGAAGTCCCTTTTCCTTTTTGCAGACATTTATGTATAATGAATTATACATCTACAATATCAGGAAGGACTCCTGGACCAAAGTGGAGATCCCCAATCCACCTCCAAGGCGCTGTGCTCACCAGGTATGTGTCCGTGTTGACCCTCCGCCTTCTTTACCTGTGAGGGTCTGTTCTGTGCTCGTGGAGTTCGTAGACGACAGGTGGCCTGGTAGAGATGGCAGGGGGGCTTACACATGGTCACACTTGCTGTCACTGACTTGAACGGATTGCTAAGCTTCTTGCTCTTCAGTGTCTTCACTTATGAGATGGAGGTGCACACCTTCTCCAGGTGGCCTGAAGAGCATGGGAGAGAGCCCAGGTAAACCTGCGTTGTGTGGTGCCTAGCACACAGCAGCCCCGCGGCAGGGTTCTCCTGCGTCGGAGTGACAGGCTCCCGCGGGACCCAGACCTGGTGGCTAGCGAGAGGAGTTCCTCTGGAGAAACGGAATGTTCCAGGGTAGTCATTGAGGCACGAAATGGGTCATAACCAGACATAGTGAAGGGTGCTGAAGTCAGCCTGTTGTCGGCTGGTTTCTGCTTCCCTGGGGAGCTCTGTCAGAGCTGCTGCCCCTGTCCATTTCTGTAACTCCACGAGGACAGGCCCTTAGTATTTCCTGTTCATTGTCCTAACCCTGGACTGGGAACAGTGTCATGGCGCAGAAAATAATTTGAATGAGTGATACGTTTTCAGCATGGAGAAAGAAGATTGTACGAGTCTGTTGTGGTGCGAGTGAAGCATCCCTCCACAGTACGTGGGATCCTTTCTCGGGTTCTCTGCTCACGGGTAGCCTGCTGATCTGAAACTGGGTCTGAGAGGAGGACCTGCCTTTCTGAACTGCACATAGAGACTGGCAGGCATTTGGACTGGTTTGTCTTTTGGAAAAGAAGAATGTACTTGCAGGTTTAGCAGTACGATCTTAGTAAGCTTGGATTTTAATAAGTAATGGATCTTTTTTTTTCTTTTAAAGATTTTATTTATTTACCTGGCAGAGAGAGAGAGAGCGCCTGATGCGAGACTCGATCCCAGGACCCTGGGATCATGACCTGAGCTGAAGGCACATGCTTATTAACCCACTGAGCCACCCAGGTGTCCTAGATAATGGGATCTTGAAGTTTGATCTGTTCACCAGAGACTGCCCTAGTTCTTGAGAATGCATGATCTGCCCCAGTCCTCCAAGCTGAGGACGAGTCCTGTCCTGTCCCAGCCATGATCTCTCCATGTCCCCAGCCCTCCCAGATAACTCCTTGGATTCCTGGACCCCAAGAATGCTCATGTTCTGATGGAGCAGTCCCACTCTGGGCCCATGTCACGTGATGTGGGCTCAGGGGCTTCTTTTGAGTTTGTTTTCTTATCCATTTTAATCATATTATATATTTTTTAAAAGATTTTATTTATTTATTTGAGAGAGAAAGAGAGAGAGAGCACGTGAGGGGGGAGGGTCAGAGGGAGAAGCAGACTCCCTGCCGAGCAGGGAGCCCGATGCAGGACTCGATCCTGGGACTCCAGGATCATGACCTGAGCCGAAGGCAGTCGCTTAACCAACTGAGCCACCCAGGCACCCTAATCATAGTTATTAACTGTGTCCTTGAAGAATAAGTATAAAAGTCTTTGTGATTTTTAAATGCAATTTTTTTGCCAGAGTGCTCAGCGGGCTCTGATTCATATGCATGCCTTAGGAGGACTTTCCTAGTCTGGGACTTAATAATATCTTTGTAGTCAAGGTTGGTTCGCTGTTTTCTCTGAATTTCACAATGAATCAGAGCCACAGGAAACAGAAAATTGGTTGTAAAGTCTTTGGCCTGAAGGTCATTACAGTCCAAATTCTACGACATTGAATTCTGCGACCTAAAACCTTCCTTTTTATAGACTTGTTCAGTGTGATGTCAGAGGTCATGTTCTTTATCTTCTCTTTAACTGAGCCACAGGGGGTGGAAAGAGGAAGCCTGCATGTACACCATTCTTTCTCTTCTAGATTCTGGAGATCTGGGGGGTGAAGTTGATTTTAGTGTGTAATTTGAGACTTTAGGTGGCTTTTCTACAAGAACACAGCCCAGTGAGAGATAGGAAAGGGCGGTGGCGCCTGCTGGGTGTGTTTGGCCGGATGTGTGCAGGCTTCAGTGACTCGCTGCTCTTCTTGGCACCCCGTTTTCTGGGAGAGAGGAGGACGCCATCACACAGCTCTGCCTAGACCGTGAGGATGCCACCACCAGCAGGAGGGGGCCACTGAGAACTGTGGGGACAGGTGACAAGGAGGTGGCAGTCGTGAGATCATGTCTTCTTGATCCCTGGATGGTTTCTCCCAAAGTAATCACTAAAACTCACATGAAACAAAAGGTGTTCTCTCCTAAAATAGAAAACAGTTGATGGTTAAAAACATCCTCTGTGTTCTTATCAGCCTGGTGCATTAATGAGCAGTAAGTTTCTGGAGAGGGGTTAACGTGTAAGAGATCTTTCTTCGTGAGATCAGCAGAATTCCACGGTGGTCCATTGGAGCTATAGAAGTGTCAGCCTCCATCTGGGTCCTGGCTGTGGCTCAGTCCCCGGGAGCAGGCATTGCAGGGGTCCTGGGTTGCTCCCTCAGGAAATAGGAGGCATCTTGTACATTCGAGGCACCCTTCTGGGGCCGGGATACGGCAACAAAAAAGACCAATTTGCCTTTCCTGACGATGCCCCATGGTTTGGGTTTTCTCTGGTCCTGATGGCCTCATGCATTTTTCGGACCCCCACTTTCACAAAGCTGAAGCTGCTGTCAAATCCGTTCCGAGTCTGTTACTTTGGATTCTGATGGGCTTTTTTTGGCATTTGGAGGCAGAGTGGGGAACTTAGGGTTTTCCAGATGTGACTTGACTCCAGTTAATGCAACAGTAAGCAGACCCAAGTGCCTGGGTGGCACACAGCCTCATGGGACAGGTCAGAGCGAGGTGCTGGTGAAGCCAGCCTTACCTCGCCGCTGGAGTGGTGCGGCCGTGCTTTGTCTTTGTGAGGCCCAGCTGTCGGCTTCAGCAGTAACTTCCAAACCGCTGTGTGCATGTGTGCGTGAATATGTATACACTTAACGTTGTTTTAGTTTTATTGTTTAATTTCCCAAATATGCAAGTTAATCACTCAGGAGAGGGCCTAGGGGGGTAAGCTTGCTGGGTAGGGAAGCTTCCAGCCCAGTGACCTCACTTCCCTGTCCAGTCGGCCAGGCCTGTCGTGAGGAGCTACCGGGTGGTCCAGCCCATGCCTTGATGTCTTCCATAAGAAGAATCCGTATTTTAGGATATCGTAGGAAGTCATTTCATTAGGGCTTAGACTTCTTTTTAAAACGTAAACTCTTTAAGATCTCCTTACTGGGCCCGGAATGTATTATTTTTGTGTTATGTTTTGAGGTGAATGTACATTTTGTGGGTATCTTCTGGCAAATTTTTTTCTTCTGCTGCAGGACATTTTAGAGTACAGTGTGTTTATTCTGAGATCAGCTTTAACTGACAGTGACCTTAATAAAAATCAGTTCTTGGAGAAATTTGGCACGGATCCGTGACCTGGATTAGATCCCTTTCTTACTACTTTCCCTTTCACTCACTTAACAGTTATGAAATAGGGGCCCCTGGGTGGCTCAGTCGTTAGGCATCTGCTGTCGGCTCAGGTCATGGTCCCAGGGTCCTGGGATCGAGCCCCGCATCGGGCTCCCTGCTTGGCGGGAAGCCTGCTTCTCCCTCTCCCACTCCCCCTGCTTGTGTTCCCTCTCTCACTGTCTCTCTGTCAAATAAAAAAAACCCCAGTTATGAAATAGAACGAATTTGAAAATTTAACTTGGATGAGACTGAAACTTTTGAGTTGGAATTGTAAGATCCTATTGCTAATTCCCAAATGAACCACTTTGTTTCTTATTCTTTCCATAGCCAAGAAACTTTTCTTTTTTTTATCTTTTTCTTAGTTACTTTGATATAGAGCTGTATATTGTTTTTACTCACAGATAGTCTATTAGAAATATTTGAATGGGGCGGATTATTTGAAATAACTAGACTTGTAAAACATGTCTTGCTGGAGGTGTATTTGCACAGTAGTGTGACTTCTGTGCATTTCAGTATGGGCATGCAAACTAGTTTCCCTAGAAAACGCTATTATAGATGTTTCAGTTTGAACATCATCAATAACGTGACAAGGTGCCACCACACATGTAATGCCCGTACTTTTTTTTTTTTTTGCAGAAGGGGACTAAAACAAGATGAATTTAATTTTTTTTTTTTTTTTAAGATTTTATCTATTTGAGAGAGAGAATGAGAGGGGGGAGGGTCAGAGGGAGCAGCAGACTCCCCGCCGAGCAGGGAGCCCGACGTGGGACTCGATCTTGGAACTCCAGGATCATGACCTGAGCCGAAGGCAGTCGCTTAACCAACTGAGCCACCCAGGCGCCCCAAGATGAATTTAATTTACCCTAAAACCCATTTTCTTCATCTTTAGGGCTGGCAAGTAAAGGGAGATTTTCTTTATTATCTATTTCCTTAAGAACCTTAAAAAAAAAATGTAATTTAGCAGGAAGTGCAGATGTAATTTATCATAATCTGTCTTTAGCTGGTACATTGGAAAGGCTTCTCTCTAGGGCTTGCTTTGTGTTGATGTGAACTGGAGATGCGGAGCCCTAGGTGTCCCACCTTGCTCTGTGAGCCGCACACTCGTGACTGGCCCTTTGCTTGATTTCTTAGACTTGAATTTCCTAGTTTTATCGGATGACTGGGGTTGTGTTAAGTGGTTAAAGGGCCTTCTAATCTTTTAAAAGATAGGTCTAATTTGAAGTTGGTAGGAAAGTAATTTGCCTCGTACTTGTCATGTAATAGTTTTAAAATCATTCTTAAAAGGTGGAGAAAGTTCTGTGTGACTCAAAATCTCAACGCTGGATCCCAAACAGAAGTTGTGTTTCTGTAGAATTCCTATTTTTCTTTTTTTTTTTTAAAGATTTTATTTATTTATTTGAGACAGAGAGAATGAGAGAGAGAGAGCACATGAGAGGGGGGAGGGTCAGAGGGAGAAGCAGGCTCCCCGCCGAGCAGGGAGCCCGATGCGGGACTCGATCCAGGGACTCCAGGATCATGACCTGAGCCAAAGGCAGTCGCTTAACCAACTGAGCCACCCAGGCGCCCGAATTCCTGTTTTTCTTGACGTGGGGTTCACTGATTTTTTTTTTCTCTCAATTTATACATTTGTCTAAATGTTTATACGTTTTTCTTTTTTTAATAATTTCTATATTGTTTCCTTTCACTTTGGGTTTAATTTGCCTTTTCTGCTTTCTTAAGGTGGAAATGTAGAACATGTATTTTAAATCATCTTTTCTAATATAAGCATTTGAAGCCATATGTTTCCTCTAGGCAATGCTTTAGCTGCATCCCACATATTTTATTGCCTTTTATCATTCAGATTGAAGTGATCTAATTAGTTTGTGGATGTCTTATTTGACCCATGCGTTAGACTACTTAGAAGTGTGTTTGTTAATTTACAGATACTTGGGGATCTCCTGGGTTTCTTTTTGTTATTGTTATCTAATGCCCTGGCAGTCAGAGAGCACTGTATGATTGCAGACCTTTTAAAATTTTTGAGACCTGTGCTTTGGCCTAACATACGTATCTTGGTATATCTTTGGTGTGTATTGGAGAAGAAGGTACGGTCTCTAGTTGTTGGATGTGGGGTCCTGTTAGGTCAGGTGGGTTGTTATTGTTCACACCTTCCCTATCCTTACTGCCTCATCCCTGCGAATCTCCTGACGTATCCTTTGTCTGCTATTTGCACAGCTACCTCACGTTTCTTAGGGTTAATGTTTATGTGGCATAACTGTTTTCATTCTTTACATCCATTTGCGTCTTTACATTTAAGGTGCATTTCTTGGGACGCCTGGGTGGCTCAGTCGGTTAAGCATCTGCCTTCAGCTCAGGTCATGATCCCGGGGTCCTGGGATGGAGCCCCACATCAGGCTCTCTGCTCAGCGGGGAGCCTGCTTCTGCCTGCTTCTCCCTCTGCCTGCCACTCCCCCTGCTTGGGCTCATGCTCTCTCTCTCTCAAATAAATAGTCTTTTAAAAAAATAAAAAATAAAGTACATTTCTTATGAACAGCACTGTTGTTGGGTCTTTTTATCCTGTATGACAGTTGTTTTTTAATTGGTGTATTTGTCTATTTCATTCATTCATTCATTCATTCATTCATTTATAAGTAAGCCTCACACTGGGCATGGGGCTTGAACTCAAAACCCTGAGATTGAGACCTGAGTGGAAATCAAGAGTCAAACACTTAACCAACTGAGCCACCCAGGCGTCCCTGTCCATTACGTTTAATGTGATTATTGACATGGCACTCAGTAATGTCTTTGATATTGTTATTTGTTTTCTATTTGTCTCACCTGTTGTGTATTCCTTTTTGCTTTTTTCCTGCTGCTTTTGGGTTGATTGTATTTTAATATCCATTCTTTATCTTTTCTGTTGGCTTAGGAGCTGTCCCTTGTCTTTGTTTTCATGCTTGTTCCAGAGTTTGCAATACACATCTTTAACTTAGGACAGTCTCCCTTCAAATACCACTTTCCAAAAACTGTTAGAACTTTACAGTAGAATACCCACATTTTCTTCTATCCTTTGTGTTGTTATCTCCACAATACAGTGTTACCGGTTTTGCTTTAGACGGTTATTATGTAAAGAAATCTTAAAACGAGAGAAAAAAATATCTTATATTGATTTACTAGTTTACTGTTTCTGGGACACTTCATTCCTCTGTTTTCATCTGGTAATGTTCTTTAGCCTACAACTTCATTTACTGTTTCTTGAAGTGCAGGTTTGCTGATAACAATTTTTTTCAGCTTTTTTTCCTAAATGGAAATGTCTTCATTTTACTTTAATTTTTCATGATGTGCTTGCTAGATAGCAAATTCTAGATTGACAACACTTGAAAGATGTTCTGGTTCCTGGCTTACATTGTCCTAATGAGAGGTCAGTGGTCATTTTCATTTTCGTTCTCCTATATTTAACGTGTCTATTTCCTCCTCTAAGACTGCTTAAATGATTTTCTCTTTCCCTTTGGCGTTTTAGCAGTTTGATTTTGATGTACCTTTGAGATTTTTCTGGGAGTCCAGTTAGATGTATGTTAGACTGTTTAATATTGTCCAATAGTCAGTGAATCCTTTTTTTTTTTTTTTTTTCTTCTTGCAGTGTTTTTCTTTTTTGGCTTCATTTTGGATAGTTTTTATTGCCCTTCACAGTGGATGTGCTGTGAACTTGTGCATTTTTCATTTTACAGATGGTGTTTTTCATGCTAGAGATTGGTTTTTGATTACCATTCCCATGTCTATTTATTATGTTCATATTTTCCTTTAAATCTTTGGGCATGTTTATAACTGTTCTCACATCCTCGTATACTAATTCTCTCATCTTACTTCTGGGTTTCTTTCTGCTCACTGACACTTCTAATGGGTCACATTTTCCCCCTCGGAATGTATGGTTAGATACTGGTTGGATGCCAAAGGATGCTCCTGGCACTCGGCAGCACCTGGCTAGATTGGCAAATGCTGCCTGTTGACGGTCTGGGTTTTGTTCTCATCTCTCAGTGAAGGGTGAGATTTGTCCTGGCACACGGTTCAGTCACCGGCAGATCATCGTGATCCTCTTGAGGCTTTCCCTCTGGATGGCCTAGCCTGAGGGTGTGGCCTTTCCGGGGTCTCCACCAAATGCCCTGGGTGCTCAGTGATACTTTTCACACTGTCTGGTTGGAACTTGTTGGTCTCCGAGCCCCTTGTAAGCCCAGGTTGTTTGCAGGCTTTCAGCTTCACCCTGGTGGGTGGTTGTGCCCTGCAGCTGTGCAGCTTGGGGTTGGAAGGCTCCAGTGGGGCCCCTGTGTGGATTTGCAGTGTGCTCTGTCTCCAGTGTTCTGCCCTGCAAACCAGCAGCCCTCCGCATCCCTGAACTCTGACCTTTGTCTCCTCAGCTCATTAAGTCCCCCTGCCCTGCTGCGCTCCTTTCCCTGCGTCAGGTGCAGAAAGTGCCTCCAGAGTGGAAGGGCTCGTCCTGCCCATTTGCCATCTCTCAGGAGCACGGTCCTGCCCTTCCTGTTGTCTGGTTACAGCTGCTTCGTGGATGGTCCAGTGTTCCCCTTGTTGACGGAGGGAGGCTGCTGTGTTGCACGTTGGTCCCTCTTGGTCAGAAGGGCAGGTTTGATGCCTGGGCTCTTTGTAGTTTTAGTCTTCTCTTGATTAGTATGTGAACTTTTCTCTTGGTGTTCACAGTCTTTGAGGAGTAGGTTAGATGAAACTATGAGGTTGCTGACTGTAGACCCACCTTCGTGCAGCTTCCAGAGTTCCCACTGTGCTGGGCCTGCTGTTGCCGGCAAGTGGGGGATGGGATGTGGAAGACAGAGCTCTTCTTGCCTGGAGTTTGACTTCATTTTTTCAGAATGACTGAAAAAACCAAGGCACCTGAGTGGTTCAGTTGGTTAAGTGTCCGACTCTTGGTTTTGGCCCAGGTCATGATCCTCGGGGTTGTGGGATCGAGCCCCTCTTTGGGCTCTGCCCTCAGCGGGGAGTCTGCTTGGGATTTTTTTCCCTCTGCCCCATGTGCATGCACGCTTTCTCAAATCGATCTTTTAAAAAAAGGGAATGAAAAAACTGATTAAGTAATACATACTCATTATGAAAAGAATTAAAAACGAAACGAAGTCCATTGTCCATTTTTCCAGAACTATTAATTTGTATTTTTGCATCTCTTGTCTAAACACGTAATTTGGGAGTGCCTGGTGGCTCAGTCGGTTAAGCGTCTGCCTTCAGCTCAGGTCATGGTCCTGGGTCCTGAAATCGAGTCCTGCGTCGGGCTCCCTGCTCAGCGGGGAGTCTGCTCCCCACCCCCCACTCCCGGCTTGTGCTCGTATGCACGTGTGCTCTCTCTCTCAAATAAAATCTTAAAAAAAATAAACACGTAATTCGTATTTCTGCATGTTTGTATTTCCTGTTGGACTACTCATCAGTACATGCAAATCCACCATGTGTGTGCGTTGTATGATAGCTAGACTTCTGTAACGTCATACCTCAAGGCGCCTTTGTGTTGTGTAGCACGAATGTACCACCTAACTTCACCAAACTCAGAAAAGTGTTAGATTGGGCCTCAGCGGATTATCACATCTGCTTTAGTGGTTTGAAATGATCACGTCTTCCCCGCACACGGACTGGTGTTTTAGGTTGCTAGGAAACTGGCTCATCTCTTCATAGGGTGGTCATCTGTGCTGAGAGAGCACATACAAAACGGATTAAAATGGGAGTGGAGAGGGCCGTGTCACCCTCAATATGCCACCAGGACCCCCAGTTAGTGCAGGGCAGGACTGGCATTGGTGACAGAGCCCCAGTTCTGCAGTGTTCTTAGGTGCCAGGTAGGGCAAAGGACCTGTGTTGTTGCAGGAGCTTTGGGGTGCTCCGCGGGTGCCCTGGGACAGAGCCTCCTGAGAACCACTGCCCGACCCACCCAGTGTGCGCTTTTTAAGGGGGCCTTGGGGGGGGTCCCCATTGGTCCGGACCTATTCCCCCATCCCCGCCACGCTGCCTGCAGCCACGGCCACTGCTTCTGAGCTCCCGGGCAAGAAGGCCCCTCTGGTGTGAAGGACGCGCCTGTGTGTCGACTTCGTTGCCGGGTACCCATGTTTGGTGACCGCATGTGGACCAGCCCGGCCTCTGCTCTGTCACAGCTCGGTTTGCAGGGTGCTTGTATGGTCACTTCTGTGAAGTCTGTCCCCTCAGGCACGCGGTTTCCAGATCATCTCACCTCACGGTAAAACCAGCCAGATCACAACTGTCCTTGAAATCCTGCTGCCCACCAGGTGGTGTGTCATCGGACGAGATCTCAAGGGAGCAGGACTCCCGTCACTGGGCGGCCAGTGGGGGGTTTGGCTCTGGTGGGTTCAGGCGGTCGTGGGTCATTCGCACGTAGCCTGCAGCAAGCTCCCAGAGGCAGGCATTCTGAAGTGATGTGCGGCCTCGGGAGCAGAGTGTCCGCAGGGTGAGAAGGGGCATAGGTTTTGGGGTTCTGGGCAGGGGCTTCCAGTGTCACTCGTACCACCTGTTAGTCTGTACTGAAGCTTGTGTTTGGAGAAGAGGTCTACTCCTTCACAGCTCAAAGCCCTGGACCAGATCGTCCAGAAATTGCCTTTAGAATTCTCCGAATGGGTGTTTATTTGCATCTATATGGGTCGATTTACGTGGAGTAGCATTCACTCTTATTTTAGCTATCTGAAATACATTCCCTTACACAATATTTTCCCTTTTCTGGAAAATCAGAATGCTTTGACTTGCTTTGACACATGCTTTTTAATCACATGCTTTGACTTGATTTTTCCACTCTTATGGGGGACCCAGCATGTGATTCCCAGTCTCCCCTGGGCAAATTGTGTGCTCTCATGCTTGTATTTCTGGGGTGCTGGGTGTTCTTGCCTCATTTTCGTTGAGGTAGTAACCTTGGGCATGGGAAGTGACCTGAACCCTGGAGTTCCCATCCTCCCTCACCTCCCCACTCAGATGGGTGCGTTGGTGGATGAGATGTGCCCCAGGACCATTGTTCTCTGAGAGCTTTGATACTCTGCTGAGCCCAGTCACACTTTTTTTTTTTTTTTTAAAGATTTTATTTATTTATTTGACAGAGAAAGACACGGCGAGAGAGGGAACACAAACGGGGATTGGGAGAGGGAGAAGCAAACTCCCTGCCGAGCAGGGAGCCCGATGCGGGACTCGATCCAGGGACTCCAGGATCATGACCTGAGCCAAAGGCGTCGCTTAACCAACTGAGCCACCCAGGCGCCCACACTTTTTTTTTTTTTAAGATTTTATTTATTTGAGAGAGAGAACGAGCAGGAGCGGGAGAGGGAGAAGCAGGCTCCCTACTTAGCAGGGAGCCCAATGTGGGACTTGATCCCTGGACCCAGGGACCATGACCCGAGCGGAAGGCAGACGCTTCACCGACTGAGCCACCCAGGCACCCCAGCCCTGTTGTACTTGAAATATGCCCACGTCGGTCTTCAAAGCCTGGTGTTGCACGTGCCTGGTTGGCCTGGCTCCCCTGCTGCCCCGGCCTCTCCTGTGCCCACGGGTGTGGGACTACCCGAGCCTCCGGGATGTGCGGCCCCAAGGGCGCTGTTTTCACCGCTTTCGCTTGCCTTTGCTGTTGTGCTTCAGGCTCTTAGAGATAAATATCAGTTTGTGTTAGAGCTCGTGTGAACGTTTGACACAGCTGTGTCCATTTTAACGGGATCTGGGGTTGTCTGAATCTCTTTTGCAACCTAGGGATACCTGGACGTGTGGTAGGTGTTTGACTTCGGAGGATTTGCTGAATGCAGGATTTCTGAGGAATCTTCCCCTCAAACGCAGGGGAGAGTGATCACTGAGTGTGGGTGCTGGCTACGGCCACCACGTGTCGTGCTCTGGTGGATTTTGGGGACGCGGACCTGGCTGAGAGCTGCCTGGTGGCCCTGACCTGTCCCTTTCTTCTAACAGGCTGTGGTGGTGCCTCAGGGTGGAGGACAGCTGTGGATCTTTGGAGGGGAGTTTGCTTCTCCCGACGGAGAGCAGTTCTACCACTACAAGGATCTCTGGGTGCTGCACTTGGCCACCAAGACCTGGGAGCAAGTAAGGTAAGGTGCTGGGTAGTGAGCCTGACCTCTGGGCCTGGCTCCTGTCCTGTGCGCCATTCTGCGTTCATGGTGACGCAGTCCTAGCCCTTGGAATTCCGGGGCTCTGTGGAGCACGATTGCAGAGCCCTGAGTGGCCAGTCTCGCTGGTGACTGAGGGCAGGGGAGAGCTCGCCTTTTTCTCTAGACCCTTCTCAGAGAAGTCCAGCCTGGCGACAGCCACCTGACCACCTGACTTTGTGGAAGGCGTTTCCGGCCTTGCTGGGAGCAGCGCATTATCCCTGCTAGTTTTCCCATCCACCCTCAGCACCTATATGGACCGTCCGGAATGCAGTTACCCTCCCGCGCCATCTGTGGATCCCTTTGGAGGCAGCTCTGGGTTTCAGCTTGCTGGCAGTGGACCTGTGGTATTCACTACAAGGGAGCGCTCTTCTTAGGTCTAGTCGACCTAGAAATAGCAGAGCTGGGAAGAGGAGAGGAGGGATGGGGAGAGCTTTCTTGCTGCTCTTCAGTAAACCAGGCTCAGCCGTCGCCAGTGCTTGATGTCTGCCCTTGTCTGTGACATTGATAATGGGTTTGTCACATGTGTACCACATTCACCGCCGGTCAGAGCTGCACGTCAGAAGAATGACAGATGGAAAGTAGGGTTAGTTGGCTCCATGCTTCGGGGGTGCACATGCCCTGTGGCCAGGGCCACGCACACCACGCTCCCTGGGTACCGTCTCTGCTTTCAAAACCGCAGACCAGAGCTTCCTCCCGTGCTGGAGTGGGCGGCTGGATTGCAGAGTTCAGTCATGGTGCAGAGCCCTTTTTGGGGCCTAGGACTTTGGTGGGAAGAGAGCCTCACTCTCTGGAGGCTGTGCTTGGTTGTTTGATGAGGAGCCATTGAGGAGGCCGCTGATGCCAGGCTGTGCAGGCCTGGGACGTTTGCACCGTTGAGTCTGCTGTGTGTGTGGAAGTGTCTGTAGCCGCAGGCTCAGCAAAGCCGCTGGAGGGGTTAAGCCGTCCTCCTGAGGTCGGAACCGGGGAGCCTTGGGGTGCGCTACCGAGTACTGACTTCATTTCCCTTCCTCTTACTTGCTTTTTGTCTTGGCAGGCACAGCAGTTCCAATTATTTTCATATCAGAAATTGATTTTGTTATGTATATGTGGAAACTTGGTCATTTATCCTCAATTGAAAAAGTATTTAGGCCCAGGGCACACCATCTTTGTTCCTCTTGCTTTGCTTCAGTTCTTTTAAAAACCCAATTGTTATTTATTGCCTGTCCATCTTTGGTGAATTGATTCAAGATATTTTCTTAGCATTTTCATCAGTTTGAGTAGCGTTTTGTTGGCAATTCGTGGGTGGGTGAAGGACCGTTCGGGCTCCGTGGGACAATACTGCCCTCTGCCAGCGGCTCAGCGGGGCCTGTGCTCCTGGTGGCTGTGGGGACGTCCTCAGCTGCTTTGCCATGGCCACACTTCCTCGTGGCCTTCAGCCCTTCCCGGTTCTGGGGCACGTACTGTGGGTGTGTAACACGGAAGCGGGGGGCACTAGAGACACATGGCCACTCGGGGATGTGCCCTTCGAGGGGTTTGCTGTGGCCACTGTCTCCCAGCCGGCCGGGGACAGCTGCCCTTGCCTCTGTGCGACCCAGGGCTGTCGGCCCCAGCATGTGTGCACGGTGTCCACGGCTTCCGTCCCGTGTTGGAAATTATCTCTGCGAAACAGATCCCTCGCTGCTTGAATGCTTATTGTAATGATGCAAGAGTTTTTGGAAAGTATGTCGTCGAGCCTGTTAGAAGCTAACAGGAAACTGCAAGGTGCATCCCATCGGCATTCTTAAGCCTCTGCTTAGTCTGGATGGAGTGGCAGGGCTGGAAAAGGAGGAGGTGCTTTGCTTTTCTTTGTGTCTAAGTTGTTCTTCCAGCCTTCTTTCTGGGTGAGGACCCTGGTTCTGGTGGTGAGCGTCACGTGATCTGTCCATGGCGCCACGTGGCAGTGTCCACCTGACTAGAAGGTGCGGCCTGCAAGTCAGGAGATAGAGGGTTCTGTCCCCAGCTCTGCTTCTGATTTTGCTTGCCGGGAGATTATTATTTATTGTTATTATTTTTTTTCCTAAAGATTTTTTATTTATTTATTTGACAGAAAGGGACACAGCAAGAGAGGGAACACAAGCAAGGGGAGTGGGAGAGGGAGAAGCAGGCTCCCCGCGGAGCAGGGAGCCCGATGCGGGGCTCGATCCCAGTACCCTGGGATCATGACCTGAGCCGAAGGCAGACGCTTAACGACTGAGCCACCCAGGCGCCCCTGCCAGGAGATTATAAATGAGCAGCTGGATTTCTGTGTTTTGCTGCTTCACATATTTATCGTTATGAGGTGTTTCGTGTCTTGAGCTTGTTGACAGGAAGCAAAAAGTCGTAAGTGGTGTTCAGGAGACATTACCTGAGGACCGACGTCTACTTCCGTGTCTTTGATGTCTCCCACCCTGTATCATCTTGGGCGCTGAGCTCCAGACTTCCTAAAACGCTTGGTGCCCTGACCGTTCTCAGGCTGCAGCCCCTGCCCCGCCTGCCCCAGAGGTGGTCCTGAGACCACCGAGGGAAGTGCCACCCCTGCTGCCCCCCTCCCACCGTTCCAGCTTCCCACAGCCCTCCTCATGTGGGGGAGGGGCGGATCCGCAGAAAGGTTTCCCGCTGCCCCAGAAGCCATGAGCGCTGACCCACAGTGATGTGTTAGTTTTGTCTGGGAGATGGCGCCACGAGGACCACGGAGAACAGGGACCAGTGGGGAGAAGGGAGTGTGAGCACGTGTTCCCACGGAGACTGTAGAGGAGTGAGCAGCACGCAGCTTGGTGGAGACTGCGTGGGGGGCGATAGGCCAGCCGCAGATGAAGGCGGGCACTGTTGGGGGGCGGTGAGGCTGGAGAGCAAGACGCCCCCCAGCCAGGATGTCAAGGCACCCGTTGTCCCAGTACAGCTTTACATGGGCCTCCGTCCCCAAGTGCGCTTTTAGGAACATACGCTAAAGAAACACTCGCTCTCGTTTTATACAAAGATAGATACCAAAAACCGTGAAGCAGACCAGTCCATGCCTGAGAAGAAAGCCCAAGAGTGTGTCCATGTGCAGGTGTGCTCGCCAGGTGGGTCAAGAACCGTACCTGCGCGGGGCGGGGTCTGCTCCTGTTCTGGTATCGCTCTGTCTTCGTTCCCTGCAGCCAGCGCTGTGTTCTCAGAGCTAGAGGGTTTTGCTCATTTACTTAAAACATTGCTTTGCTGTGCATTTTTTTCATACGAGTTCCAGAATCAGTTTTTGAAGTGGTATTTTTAAAAGTTCCAATGGGATTTTGATTGGGTTTCTTTTCTTTTTCTTTTATTTTTTTCACCTTTTTTTTGTCAGTCACCGTACGGTACTTCATTCGCTTATAGATTGTACTTTGGGAGAGTTGACAACTTTCTGATCCTACCTTCCTGATCAGGAACATTGCACTTCTCTCCGGTTAGGTTTATTTCTCACCCGTCGGTAAAATTTACAACCGCCTACGAGAATTGCCGAGTCAAAGGGCGCCTGTGTCTCCGCGCTCTCCCCTCGGGTCTGTTCCCGCAGACTCCAGCCACACTCCCTCCTCGCTGGGAGGAGGCCTGTCGCCGGCGCTGTGCCGGTGCTCCGGGTTCTAGTTTGGTGGTCTTCGTACACCTCCCTTCTCCGTGAAGCAGCTCCTAGACGGCGGGCAGCGGCCCTGTGGAGTAAGTCGTTTCCTGTCCTTACTTGCACTTTGGAAGGGTTCTCTAGAGAATGGTGTCGTGGCTGGGAGACCTGTGGGGTTGTGGCCCAGAGCTGAGGTAACACCTCTCTTCGTGAATTCTTGGACTTTATGCACCAAGTAGCATCTCCCTGCCCGCGTCACCCCAGACATTGAGTCTGGTGCAGAGCAGTTTCAAACGGGGCTCAGGAATCTGCCTTTTATTTAAGCCCTCCCGCCCTACTCAGTGATCCAGGTGGTCCTGGGCTGCAGCTGGAGGCCCTAGTTGCTCATCCATTGGCCTTGGTGACTAGTGGGTCTCGTGCTTATTTAGAGCCTTGTTCATTGATGTGAGCATGGAACATGCCCGCTGCCCTTTCAGGAGTAAGAAAACTCGGGTAAAATTCCTTAGGCCCTTAACCAGGAAATAGAGCAGCTGGTGCTTCTGTAATACACGGCTTGTTGCAGACTGCAGGCCCCGGGGCTGTTGGCTGGCCTCCCGGCCGGGCGGCACACACTTACTTACCTGGGCTGCCGTGACTGCGAGCGTGCAGGAGGAATCCTGAGGGACGCCTGCCTGCTGAGTCCTTGGGTAGGCCGAGGCGCTGCTCCTGGGAGTGGCACTGGGTTGTTGCCGCCTGGCGCGATGGCTGCCGAGGAGAGGGGCCTGCTGCTGGCGGTGTGGCTCCGTCATCTGGTCTCGTCTCAAAGGCGAGGAGATTCATTCAAAATGCAGACTGAGTTTACTGTTTCTGGGGAAGGCCCCTGAGTCCAGGAGAACCCACATCGCTCGGAAGGTACAGGCAGAGCCCGCCATGAGCTTGAGTGTGTTTTGTGCCCAGGATTTAGCCCGGCGCTCTGCATTCCTTTCTCGGTAAATGGTTCTCCCGTGGGGGGTAGTTTCACAGCTGAGGAGGCCTTCAGAGAAAGGTCGTATTAAATCGGCATCTGGAGTATATTTAGCCCCTTTCTGGGCTTTCAAACAGGTTTTTCTTGTGGGACGGCAGGGTGTATTCTGTCTTGCTAGCTGATGACTTTTGATTTATCCGATACGGCAGGTGGGTCCCTCCCATCCTTGCGTGCATGGGCTGGTCTGAAGAAAGTGCCTTTTGGGGAAGTGATTTCAGCTTGCCAGCGAGAAGAGTCAGGGCCTGCATGGGGTAGTCAGGGAAGAGCTGCTATTCTGAGGTCTGAAGTCAGGTCACTGGAAGGGGCGCCTTGATCGACCAGTGCCTGTGTGTTTCCTTGTTTCTTGGCCGTGCTGTGCACCGATGGTTTGCGTGGAGAAGAGATGGCCTTGAGTCCCATCCCACCGCATGCCTTGTTCTGCCAGTGGAAGCTCTGTGACCTGAGTAGGTCCAGCCACCGCCCCGAGTGCTGGCAGCACCCGTGTGGATGTGCCGAGGACCAGGGGCGGCCCCCAGCTCCCGGCCTGCTGGGGAGCATCTCTGCAGCCTCCTCTACTCGAGCTTGGCCTCTCCACGTGGTGCTGATGGCTCCAAAGAGACCAAACGCCAGTTGAGTGTTTGTGAAAGTGCTGTTTTGAAAAGTAAACTTTGATGAATTTACATAGTCTTGTATGGCTTGATGAATTTTACAAAAGCAACCACACCTCTGTGCTTAGATCCGGAAAAGAGCATTATCGCCATGCCTGAAAGCCCCCTGCGCCCCTTGCAGTCACTCCCCCACGCCCACCTGAAGGGCAGGTTAGGCTGGCTTTGAACATCCTGTAGAGGTAGTCTTGCTTCTCCTGGCTGTTTTCACTGAGCATTGTGTTTGTGAGATTTGTCTTTGTTGCCTGAGGTAAGAGTTCGCTCATTTGGGGCTATGTAGTATTCTCTTATGGAAAAAGGACACTGCGTCTGGTGGTTGGTGGGCATTGGAAAGTCACCAAGTTCAGGTTATTGCAAAGGGGTGCTCCTGTCAACATTCCTCGACCCATCTTACGATGAGCATATGTGTGCGTTCCTGTTGAGTGTATGTCTGAGCAGAATGAGGCCACGGGGTCGTGAGGTTTGTGCACATTCAGCTCTGGCACACGCGGCAGGCCGTTTTGCACGCTGGTGGTGCTGGTTTACTCAGCTGGCAGCCCTGCGGGCGAGTTCCGTGCTCCTGTGCTCTGTCCCTGGCCGTGCCTCTGTTGTGCGTTTAACACCTGGTGGACTCTCAGCAGTCTTTTCTTGTCTTCACTTCTGTTCTCGTTCCTAGCAACAGACGTGGACTTGACGTCCTAGAGGTTTGATGAGAGGAACGGTGATAGAATTGCTGACGTCAAGAAGGCCGAAGCTTAGGTATGCGCACTCGTTGGCGGCCTCACGGTGGGTGGGTGTGACCAGCTTGCCCAGATGTTTTGAGACTTCCTTCCGTCTCTGTCTTCACTGGCGGGGGCCTGCACGGCTGCTCCGCTCCCCGACAGAACTGTCTTCCTCCTCTTGTAAGGATGCGGATCCTGTCTTGAGGCCCCACCCTCAGGACCTCCTCCAGCCCTCACCACCTCCCGAAGGCTACACTGCTAAACTGTTGCGTCAGGGGTTAGGGTTCACCATAGGAATTTGGGGGGCGGACACAGACATTCAGCCCATGACAGCTAGCTTGTGGTGTTGGCCAAGATCTGTCCTCGGACAAAGATCACTGTACCCATGAGGGTCTCATCAGATAAACATGGGGGGAATGGGTCATACCTGTGGTGACAAGCCAAACCAGTGGGGACAGCAGGCAGGGCATTTGGAGACAGCAAGAGGCCACGTGACACTGCCAGGCTGTGACACGGGGGAGGTTATGGAGCTGTGGGGGATGGGGACACGCCCTGCCGCCTCCCCCTCCTCCCTGCACCCCATCTCCCCTTGGCACTGCCTGCGCCGAGGGAACTTTGTGAGCGGAGCGGGGGCCCGTGGGAGACAAATGGTGAGGGCAACAACACAGACCGCTCAGGCGCTCTCATCCCTTCGTCTGCTACGGTGGGCCCACCAAGGGGACAGAGATTTTGGCACCCTTTCTCCATTTATTTCTGAATCGGGGGCCACCCCAGCTTTTACCTGTGACTCGAAGACCCAGAGGGAGGGAGGCCAGGCTACTTACAGAGCTCCGCATTTTCAGATGTCATTCGCGTGCCAGGAAGTCACCCTTTCACGACATGCAGTTCAGAGTCGTGCCGCCATCACCGCCGGCTCACATAGAGCATTTCCGTCACCCCCGAGAGACGCTCCACTCCGTTACCGCTCCCCCCACCTTCCTCCTTCCCCCCGGTCATCTCTCGTCTGCGTTCTGTCTGTGCATCGGCCTCGTCCAGCTATTTCATACAGCTATGGTCCTGCAACTTCCGTGCTTCTGTAACCAACTTCCACTTCATATAATTTGTAAGGTCCAATCTATATCAGTATTTAGTGCTTTTCTGTGACCAAATAATATTCCATTGTATGGATGGGCCACAATTTTGTTCGTTCATTCGTTCACTGATGGACATTTGGGCTGTTTGCACTTTTCTATCTTGGAATAATGCTGCCAGGAACATTCGTGTACAACGAAGACACTTTTATGTGCATCGGAGCACTTTGTAAATGAGCAATAGAAATGGTTGAATGAAAAAATACACAGAAATGTGCGTGTGCATTTTCTCTTGATTTGAGAAAGGCATGAACATTTGGTCCTCAGTGAAACCTACTTAGTGTGTATGTTAATAACGCTGCATTTGAGACACATGGGCATCCTAGGAAAGAAGGACCATTAGCAGAGGGAGTCAGAATTACTTGTCTGATCCAGTTGTGAGGATCATGCCACATAATTTTAAAGTGTGTGAATTTTGGGACCTGAAACGCACATAGAAGTGAACACACATGTTCCCTGCTCTCCGGGGTCTGCAGTGAGCTGTTGGGCTTGTGGTCTGAGTGCTCTCTGCCCTCCTTTGCAGCTGTGCGTGGAGCCCAGCACCTGGAGAAGTGGGAGCAGGAACATGTATAGGCCCCCTGCTCCTGCCCTGCTGACTGACCGTCACTCTCGACAGGCTTGGGCAAGGAGGGGCGGTCCAACACACAGACAGATGATGGGGGAATGCAGAAGGTGTGAGACATCGAAACTGTCATTAGGGTAAGTGGTCAGGTTTATTGATGCACAGATTCTTTAGTGCTCAGACCTCCAACTTCGTTTGGAGTGGCTCAGTGTCTTTAATTGGTGGTTGCATGCGTAAGTTCTGGGGCAGACTGTCTCCTTTCAGTTCTGGCTCTGCCATTGACCAGCCTAGCGTGTTTCTTGACTTCTAGGTCTTGGTGTTCTCATCTGTAAAATGGGATTAAAGATAGTATCTGCCCATCTGGTTGTTGTTAAGAATGAGAGCCCATAAAAGGAGCATGTCTAGCATAAGATAAACACCCCAGAAATAGTAGTTTTATCATTAATAGTAATAGTTAAAATAAAAATAAAACAAGGATGGGGCACCTGGGTGGCTGAGTCGTTAAGCGTCTGCCTTCGGCTCAGGTCATGATCCCAGGGTTCTGGGATCGAGCCCCGCATTGGGCTCCCTGCTCCGCGGGGAGCCTGCTTCTCCCTCTCCCACTCCCCCTGCTTGTGCTCCCTCTCTAGCTGTGTCTCTCTCTGTCAAATGAATAAAAAAAAAAATCTTATAAAATAAGACAAGGATACAGTCTATTAGGCTGCCTGGGTTCTAGAGACTGCTACTAATTATTCTGTGTGATGTGACTGAATACCTTATACTTACTAAGCCCAGAATCTGTTAATCCATGGAAAAGTGGGGCCGAATTCCGAAGGTACATTGTTGGAAATGAAAAGGGAGATGTTCCTGTACATGTTTCCTGCTCGGGCCATGTTGTAACCATTCTTGGAGAAAGGGCCTTTTCCATTCTGAGGATGAGCCACTAGACTAGGTTCCCTGTTGGGTGTACCTGTGTGACCTTGAATCTCAGGGATTATGAGAGAAATGGTTCCTTTGCTTACCAGGCGTCTTGGGGCTGCCGGTACGGCATGGTACTAGAGCGTATCATTTTGTAAGATGTAAAGTTTAAAGTAACTCAGGGAATCATTTGCCCACCAGGAGCTTAACACTGTGCCCGAAGCCATGGAGTTGATGCTTGTCCGTTTCCTGTAAATGTCACTGCGGTGGCCGATAGAGGGACCTGGGTGGTGCTGAGTGGCAGCTTGCCCTGTTGGAATGCCATTCGGCACATGGCTCAGATGCACTTCAGAGCACTCACTCCCACAACATTGCACATGTATTTTTGTGCCACATAGAGATCTGGCTGAGTAGGACTTGTTAATTTTCTAAGACTCCATATTTAGGAGTGACGGCAATTGAAAAGTGCTTGTTGGAGATTCAGATATAAACAGGCTTTTTTGGTTGGCTTTATTTTCCTAAAGGGGTATATAGAGTCATTTTATAGAAGTTTCCCTTTTTGGTTACAAAACAGTGATACTGGGCTGCTGCCAGAAAAAGGAATTGTTTCGTGCCTGCCTCACCAGAGGAGCAAGCACCCCTGGGATTCGTGGACAGGAAGCTGAGTGAGGGCCCTGAACCTGCAGCCTCGTGGCCGCCGGGCGTCATCGAGCGATGACAGTGGGCCTTCAGGTTCACGTAGCATTCGGGTCTCCTGCGTAACTCTTTTTGAAGTAGCATCGGAAGCTCCATGTTAGTTTAGTTGTTGAACGAAGCCTTGTTCCCCAGATTGTACTTTTAAAGTATTCCATCAGGGGGCGCCTGGGTGGCTCAGTCGTTAAGCGTCTGCCTTCGGCTCAGGTCATGATCCCAGGGTCCTGGGATCGAGCCCCGCATCGGGCTCCCTGCTCGGCGGGAAGCCTGCTTCTCCCTCTCCCACTCCCCCTGCTTGTGTTTGCTCTCTCACTGTGTCTCTGTCAAATAAATAAATAAAATCTTTAAAAAAAAAGTATTCCATCAGAAGATTGCTCAGAAGGGAGTTTACCTGTTGCCAGCATGCTTGGCGTCTTCTCCTTAGCCTCTGTAACGTGCCGCTGTGCAGGGCGGCCCGTGTCCGGAGCAGCGGCACAGAGCGGACGGAGGTGGCTGCGCGGCTGCCGCAGCCTGTGAGCGAGGCCGCCCGGAGAGCGCTGCCGCCACGTGCAGGGTGCCAGATGAGGTCAGCGCCCAGCAGCGGCGTGAATCTGCGGCTGCTGGCATCGTGGGGGGCCCGACCCTCCTTCTGAGCCCTGTTCATTTGGTATTTTTATCATGAATTTGGATTTAAAAATAGGCTTACTAAGTTGGTGGGTGATACAAAGCTGGAAGGGAGAGCAAATAAATTGGTTGACAAATTCAGCCTCCAAAATTACCTTCGTGGACCAAATCCAGCAAGATGAAGTTGAAGTGGGAGAAGTGTCTCTTGTAGGTTGCATGTAAATATAGGATTAAGAGAGCTGACTAGAAAAAGCTGCCCTTGCTAGTAGAAGAGGAGGGATTTAGTAATTAGTAATCCTGGTTGGCATCAGCACATGGTGAGGCTCCCCAAAGGCTAATGCTTCAAGTTTGGATTAACAGGGTATGGCATCCAAGAACAGGTATCGATTACTTTTGGTTGACTTTACACTGATGAGTAGGGTGGTCATTTTGAGTGACACCTTCGTTGGGACATTAATAAACTGAGGGCCTTAGGGGAGAGAGAGACCACGTAATCAAGCATTTGGGGAAAGGTGGAGAGCATGGAATTGGTTCTGCATTGCAATAGGGAAGACCCTGGGGGTCCTCACAGCAGTGTGTGATGAGCTGTTCATCTGGAATTTGCCAAAGAGGACACATTGGGCAGTTTGAACTTCCTTTTCATTTTGAGATTCTGTGTTTTGGTGGCTTTTTTTTTTAAGATTTATTTGTTTGAGAGAGAGAGCACGTGAGCATAAGCGGGAGGGGCAGAGGGAGAGGGTGAGAGAATCTCAAGCTGACTCCACGCTGAGTGTGGAGCCTGACATAGGGCTCTATCTCACGACCCTGAGACCATGACCTGAGCTGAAACCAAGAGTCAGACCTTAAGTGACTATGCCACCCAGGTGCCACTGTTGATGTATTTTTTAATGGCACCAGTTTTGGGGGAAGCTCCGTATAATGCACAAAAATAAATGAAGAAAAATGCATTGTATAAGTAAGTGCTGGACTGCATGGTTCAGGTTGTAGCCATCCTTTGCAGCCTGGCATTGTTGAGGGAGGTGGACTTTGACTGAATTCTGTAGGTGGGAGAGCTGGGCCTTGAGAGTCACCAAGGCAGCATGCAGGAAGCAGAGGCACCTAGAGGTGGGTTCTCTCATAGGAGTTGAGACTTGTAATCTGTAAGAACCTAGGCAGCATGCCCAGATATATCAGCTTTTTAAAAATCCGGTTGTTTTCTTATTGTTGAGTTTTAAGAGTTATTTGTAGATTTTGATCCTTTCTCAGACGTGTCTTCTGCAAATATTTTCTCCCAGGCTGTGGCTTCTGATTCTCCTATTATTGTCTTCTGTAGAGCAGAGGTTTTAAAATTTAATGAAGTCCAGGTTATTAGTTGTTCTACATTTAGGTCTGTGATCCATTTTTGTGAAGGATGTAAGGTCTGTGTCTAGATTCATTTTTTGACATGTGGATGTCCAGTTCTAGTGCCATTTGTTGGAGAGACATCTTTGCTTCGTTGTATTGCCTTTGCTCCTTTGCTAAAGACCAGTTGACTGTACTCATGGGGGTCTAATCCTGAGCTTTCTGTTTTATTCCATTGATCAGTTTGTTTACCCTTTCCACCAACACTGCACTGTCTTATTTATTTGAGCGAGAGAGAGAGAGGGAGAGCACGTGAGCACAGAGGGAGAGTGGGAGGGAGAAGCAGACTCCCTGCTGAGCAGAGAGCCTGTTGCCGGGGTCGATCCCAGGACCCTGAGATAACAACCTGAGCTGAAGGCAGATGCTTCACCGACTGAGCCACCCAGGCATCCCAACACTGCACTGTCTTGATTACTTAGCTTCATAGTAAGTCTTGAAGTCAGGTAGGTCAGTCTTCCAACTTTGTTCTTCTCCAATATTGTGTTGGTTATTTGGGGTCTTTTACTTCTCTATATAAACTTTAGAATCCATTCGTCCATACCCATAAAACAGTTTGCTGGGATTGTGGTTGAGATTGCATTGAATCCATAGATCAGGTTGGGAAGAACTGACATCTTGACAATACCATATCTTCTATACATGAACATGGATTATCCCTCTGTTTATGTAGTTCTTTGATTTTGTCCATCATAGTTTTGTAGTTTTCCCCAAATAGATCTTGTACATACTGTTAGATTTATGCTAAGTATTTCATGTTGGGGGTGTTAATATAAATAGTCTTGTTTTTAATTTCAAATTTCAGTTGTTCATTGCTGGTATGTAGGAAAGCAATTGACTTTTGTATATTAATCTTGGTGCCTACAACCTTGCTATAATCACTTACTAGTTCCAGGAGTTTTTTGGTCAGTTCTTACAGATTTTATATATAGATCATGTCAGTTGCAAACAAAGACAGTTTTATATCTTTCTTCCCAATATTTATACCTCTTACTTCCTTTTCCTCCCTTATTGCATTAGCAAGGATTTCCATGACAATGTTGAAAGGGGTGGCGAGAGGCGACATCCCTGCCCTGTACCTGATCTTAGTGGGAAAGCTTTCAGCTTCCCATTATTGAGTATGATATTAGTCGTAGGTTTTTTGTAGATCTTTATCAAGTTCAGAATATTCCCTTCTATTCCTAGTTTACTGAGAGAGTTTATGATGAGTAGGTGTTAGATTTTGACAAATGCTTTCTCTGCATCTATTGGTATGATCATGTGACTTTTCTTTCTTAGTCTGTTAATGTGATGGGTTATATTAATTGATTTTGGAATGTGGAACCAGCCTTGCATACCTGGGATAAATCCCACTTGGTCATACATAGTGTGTAATTCTTTTTATACTTTTTTGGATTCGATTTGTTAATATTGAGGATTTTTGCACATATGTTTCTGAGAGATACTGGTCTGTAGTCTTTTTTTGTAATGTCTTTATTTGGTTTTGGTATTAGGGTAATGCTGGATAGACGATAGAAGCTGTGCTCTGAAAGAGATGATAGAAGATTGGTATCATTTTTTCCTTAAATGTTGGGTAGAATTCACAGTGAACCCCTATGCACCTGGTGCTTTCTGTTTTGGAAGATTATCAGTTATTAATTCAGTATCTTTAATAGATGTCAGCCTATTCAGATTGTCCTCTTCTTGTGTGGATTTTGGTAAGTTATGTCTTTTAAGGAATTGATCCACTTTATCCAGGTTATCAAATTTGTGGGCATAGAGTTGTTTATAGTATTGGTGTTTTTTTTTTTTTTTTTTATCTTTTTAATTTCTATAGAATCTTCAGTGATGTTCCCTCTTTAATTTTGGTATTAGTAATTTGTGTTCTCTCTCTCTTTTTTTTTTTCTTTTTAAAGATTTTACTTATTTGACAGAGAGAGACAGCAAGAGAGGGAACACAAGCAGGGGGAGTGGGAGAGGGAGAAGCAGGCTTCCCGTGGAGCAGGGAGCCCGATGCGGGGCTCAATCCCAGGACCCCGGGATCATGACCTGGGCCAAAGGCAGATGCTTAATGGCTGAGCCACCCAGGCGCCCCGTGTTCTCTCTTTTTTTCTGAGCTTGCCTAGAGGCTTATTGAATCAGCTTTTGGCTTTGTTGTTCTCTATTTTCCAAATATTTCAAAATTTTCCAGAGTTTTCAACAATACTAATTTCTGCTCTCATTCTTCTTCTTTTCTTCTGCTTACTTTGGGTTTAGTTTCCTCTCCTTTTTCAAGTTTCCTAAGGTGGAAAATTAGATTATTGACTTTAGATCTTTTTTCTTTTCTAATATGTGCATTCAGTCCTACAGATTTCCTTCTAAGTGTTTGCTTTCACTGCATCCCACAGATTTTGGTAAATTGTGTTTTCATTTTCATTTAGTTAAAAATATTTTTAAATTTCTCCTATTTAGGGACGCCTGGGTGGCTCAGTTGGTTAAGCATCTGCCTTCGGCTCAGGTCAGGATCTCAGGGTCCTGAGATTGAGTCCCTCATTGAGCTCCTTGCTCAGCAGGGAGCCTGCTTCTCCCTCTGCCTGCCACTTCCCCCCCTGCTTGTGCTACATTCTCTCTTTCTCTCTGTCTGACAAATAAAATCTTTAAAAAAAAATTTCTTCTATTTCTTCTTTGACCCACATGTTATTTATAAGGGTGTTGTTTTAATCTCTGTGTATTTGGGGATTTCCCAGCTATCTTTCTGTTATTGATTTCTAGTTTAATCCTACTGTGGTCTAAAAGCAGACATTGTATGATTTCTCTTCTTTTCAACTCGCTGTGGTGTGTTTTGTGGCCCAGAACGTGGTCTATCATGGTGAACGGTCTAGGTGAGCTTGAGAAGAACGTATTCTGCCCGTTGTTGGATGAAGTGGTCTGTGAATGTCCGTTACATTCCGTTGATAGATGGTGGTGTTGAGTTCAGCTCTGTCCTTGCTGATTTCTGCTGCTGTGTCTGTCCATTTTTGAGAGCGGGGCATTGAATTTTCCAACTGTGACAGCAGATAAGTCTGTTTCTCCTTGCATTTCTGTTAGTTTTTGCCTCATATAGTTTGACATTCTCTTGTTGGGTTTGTACATGTTAAGAACTGTTACCTCTTGTCTTTTCGGAGAGTTGATCCTTGTATACTTAGGTAATGCCCATCTAAATCCCTGGTAACTTTCCTTGCTTTAAAATCTGCTCTCTCTGAAATGTAGTTACTCTTACTTTTCTTTGATTAGTTGTCGGCATGGTGTATGTTCTCCATGTGTATACTTTTTATCTGCATGTATCTTTATGTTTAAAGTGGGTTACTTGTAGACAACACATAGCTGGGTCTTGTGTTTGATCTGCTCTGATGATCTCTGTCATTTAAATGGTGCATTTAGACCATTAACGTTCAAAGTGATTATTGATATACTGGATTATCTACCGTATTTGTTACTGTATTCTGTTTGTTGCTCTTGTCCTTTGTTCTTCTGTTTGTCTTTGACTCTTTTTGGTCGTTTTTTATGGTTTTAATTGAGCATGTTGTAGGATTCCAGTTTTCTCCTTTCTTAGCATATCAGTTATACCAATGTTTTTACTGTTTTTGGTGGCTGCCCTACGATTGGCAGTGTACATTTACAACTAATCCAAGTCCACCTTCAGATAACACTGTACCACTTCATGAGTTGTGTGGATACATTGAAAGAGCAAAATAATCTTCATTCCTTCCCTTGTCCTTGTATCATTGCTGTCTTTTGTCTCACTGATAGGAACAAGCTTACGAACGTGTGTATAGAAGCCCACAGTCACATGCATCGCTGCTCCTGTCACTGGGAACAAACTGTTATTTGTTAGATCGGTTAAGAGTAAGAAAGAAGTTTTTATTTTACCTTCACTTTATTCCTTCTTCAGTTCTTTTCCTTCCTTTATGTAGATCCAAGTTACTGACCCAAATCTCTCTCACTCTCTCATTTCTTGTGAGGCAGGTCTATGGGCAGCCAAGTCCATTAATTTTCGTTTGTCGGAAAAGTCTTATTTCTCCTTTACTTTGGAAGGATACTTCCGCAGAGCACAGAGTTGTGTGTTGCTGATGTTTTTCTCCCAACACCATAAATACTTCATTCCACTCTCTCCTTGCTGGCACGGTGTCTGAGCAAGAGTTGGATTTGATTCTCATCTTTGTTTCTCTGTAGGTAAAGTGCTCTTTTTCCCGTGGCTTCTTTCAGGATTTTTCCTTTATCTTTGCTTTTCTGTCATTTGAAAATGACAGGCCTAGGTATCCTTTCTTGGCATGTAGCCCGCTTAGTGTCCTCTGACCATCCTGCATCTGTGGTTTGATGTCAAGAGTTCAGTTTGGGGAAATTCTCATCGTTTTGTATTTTTCTTCTGTTCCTCTGTTTTCTCCTTCTGGCAAGCCCACTGTGCTTCTTTTACACCTTTATAGCATAATTGTCCCACAGTCTGTTGTTTTTTCCCAGTCTTGGTTCTCCTTGGTTTTGGGTTTTCAAGCTTTTCATTGCTGTATCCTCTGGCTCGGGGGTTCTTAACCACATTGGCCTGCTCGTGAACGCGTCCGAGCCATTCTGGGCTGTCTGCATTTCTGTTAGTGGTTTGATCTCTTGTATTTCTTTCTGGTTCTTTCTTAGGATTTCTGTCTCGCTGCTTTCATTGTCCATCTGTCCTTGCATGCTGTCTGCTTTATCCGTTGCAGCCCTTAGCGTATTCATCACAGTTGTTTTAAATTCCTGGTCTTGTGGTTCCAGCACCCCTGCCTATCTGGTTCTGGTGCTTGCTCTGGAACCCTCAGACTGTGTTTTTGCCTTTCAGGTGCCTTGCAAGTGTCCCCTCACTAGGAGGGATGTGATGTACCAGTTAGGAGGAGGTGCCGAAAATAGGCCTTCAGGAGTGTGGTGGTGAGGTGTGTGAGCAGGGGAGGCATGCACTTGTCCGGTGAGGAGGTCTCAGGTCTTTTTTTTTTTTTTTTTTTTTTTATTATTTTTTAAGATTTTTATTTATTTGCAAGAGAGAGAATGAGAGATAGAGAGCATGAGAGGGAGGAGGGTTAGAGGGAGAAGCAGACTCCCTGCCGAGCAGGGAGCCCGATGCGGGACTCGATCCCGGGACTCCAGGATCATGACCTGAGCCGAAGGCAGTCACTTAACCAACTGAGCCACCCAGGCGCCCCCGAGGTCTCAGGTCTTTACTGAGCCCGTGCCTCGGACTGGGAACTCCCCAAGTGCCTCTCAGTTTCTTTCCTCCTCTTCGTCGGTGGACCAGCCTGCCCAGAGGGAGCGGGAGTTGGGCATTGCTCTTCTGTGAGTCAGTTTGGCTCTGTTACTGCTCCAGCACGCCGTGGGCTCTGGTTAGCTACTTTCCCCGGAGGGAATAGAACGCTCGGGTGCTTTTCAGAATGGTTCCTTCTGCCCTCCCCTGCCCCTGCCAGAAGCACGAGGGGATTTTTCTGTGATATTTACTGTGGGAATGCGTTTGAGCCCCTCGCGTAAGTGTCATGGCACGGTGGGGCCCCTGGAGTGACCGGGTCCCCCTGGAGTGTTCCACTCTGAGTGTGGCTGCCCTGAGCCTCCAGCAGTCTGTCCAGTTCAGGTTTTCCTGGCAGTGTCTGCTCGTGAGCCTCTGCTTCTGGAAGCGTGGCTCCTGTATTCACCTGTCTGTCTTTACTTTGGGGCCAGCACTTTGACCTGTGTGTGATCCAAGAAGAGTTGTTGACTTTCAATCTGTTCAGTTTTTCTACTTGTTGGGACAGACTTGTGACTTCCAAGTCCCTTGTATGCCAGACGAGAACTCAAAAAGTCCCTTCTGTTATTTATTGCCATGTATTTTAATATCAGGTTTAATGAGATAAAATCACATTCAATAAAATGACTACCTTTTAGCTGGACAGTTAGAGAGGAGTTTCAGCTAATGCAGAGACCTGTCTAACCACCGCCATACTTGGGACAGATGAGGTGTCTGTCACTCCAAAGTTCTCTCCTGCTCACTTGCTGTCAGTCCTCTTGTAATCTTTGGCCCTAGGCAGCTACTCTCATCACCATAGGTTGATTTTTGCCTTTTTAAGAATCTCCTAGAAGTGGAATCCTACAGTACGTGCTCTTCTGACGCCTGCTTTTGCTGAGTGTGATGTCTTTGAGACCTGTCCATATTGTGTGTAGCAGGAGACAGCCCCCTTTTGTTGCCGACAAGTATTCCATTGTATGAACGTACCGCACTAGTCATTCAGTCGTCGAGGCATCTGTTCGCTGCTTTTGGTTTTTGACAGTTCTGAATCAAGCTTCTCTCAATGTGTCTATGTAGGTCTTTGTATGCACTTGTGTTTTCATATCTGAGTAAGGATCTGGCATCCCATTGCCAAGTGGTGTGCCAAGTGCATTTCACGGTGTAAGGAAGGGTCGCAGTGGTCATGCCATCTTACACCTGCCCCCATGCTGTGTGAGGGAGCCAGCTCTCGGCTTGTGCTTCCTGAGGACTTGATCCTGTCATTGGGTTTTGGCCGCTAGTGGCCTGTGGTAGGAGGCATACTGTGCTTTCAGCTTGTTCACCAAACAACTGATGATGGAGGGAGGTGACCATCTCTTGCTGTCTTTGTTGGCCATTTGTGTGTCTTTTCTTTCCTGTTTTTATTCAGCCTTCTCTTCAAATCTTTTGCACAAGAGTTCTTCTATGTATTCTGGGTGCGAGTCATCGGTTAGATGAGTGTTTGCAGAAATCTCCCCCCCCCCCCATCTCCTGCTGTTTTATTCTGTAATGGTTTATTTTGAAGAGCTGAGGTTTTCTGTTTTAATGGAGTCCAGTTTCTGTATCTAAGTCCCTGCTTGCTCTCAGAGATCTTTACTCCAAGGTCGTGGAGACTGTCTCCTATTTGATTGTCCATGTTTACAGCAGCTAGGTAGACTGAGGATGGTTCGGGTTACTTGTGGTCAAGTTGAATGGTACTCAGTAGGTGCTTATGAAACCGAAATCAGTGTAAAAGGTGGTCTTTTTTTTTTTTTTTTTCCCTTCATTTCAGATCAACAGGAGGCCCTTCAGGTCGGAGTGGACATCGGATGGTAGCCTGGAAGAGACAGTTAATCCTTTTTGGTGGCTTCCATGAGAGTACAAGGTTGGTACCAATAGCAGGACATCTTTCTTTCCTGGAACAGTAAGGAGTGGACTTTTTGTGGGAAGAACCATTCTGAATACACATGGAAAACACTGCCCATCCCTAAAACCAGAGCCAGCTTTGTGGATATGCAGCTGAGGCAACCCCACAGGACCCCCATGCTCTGCTGTCAGTGTCTTGAAATTCTTAATAGTTATTGAATAATGGGCTCTGCATTTTTATTTTACACTGAGACCTGCAAATGATATGGCCAGTCCTATGTAACACAGGATTCTCCACCATTAGCCTGGTACGGCATCCCCCGGAGGGCTTGTTAAAAGTCTGGTTGCCGGGCCCCACCCTTTGGTTTCTGACTCAGTAGGCCTGGGGCGGGATCTGAGAATCTGCATTTCTGCAAACTTGCAGGTGATGCTGCTGCTGCTGGCCAGGGGACCCCACCCTGAGAGCCTCTGGCCTAAAATTACTTTGAACTTCTCAGTGTTGGGGAACGCAGCGAGAGCAGTGATGTCTGAAGAGGGGCCTCCCGTGTGCCCGTGTGTGGCCACATTGGTACGAGCTGCCGTGATCATGTGTTCTGTGTGTGCTCACGCCAGGCCAGGCTCGCCGGCTCTCCGGTTGTTGGGGGCCTGTCGTCCACACCATAGCCTCTTGAAGGTCCTGAGTTCAGTCCCAAGAAACAGGACATGTGGTGACAGGTCTGTGTTCCTGTCATCATCGTCATGCACTGCTGGATTGTGTAACGTGGCAAGGCTGTCCTACCTGGCGAAGGCCCACGTGTTGTGCTTTGCCCCTGACCAGGCCCTACGTGGAGGAGGGTGGGCGCGTGTCTCTCCCAGTGGCCGTATTCTAGGCTTCCGTCTCCTAACCCCTTAAGGAATAGCAGAGTCATCAATATACGAATGGTCGTAGTACCGCTCACATTTCTGTCACATGATTTTTTCTGATAATGACTGGCTCCTAAATCCATCGTTGTACGTGGATGTGAAGGAGGAGGTCCATGTTAGGAGTCTTGCTGTGTTTCATACCCCCCCGTTACCCCGGTCTTCGTCGAGGTGTTGTGGTGTAGATTTGGCTCAATTAAAGCTGCAGTTTGTCTTCATGAATCAAAGACGTTTTATTAATTGAGAAAAGGAGATATAAATTCTTAAATACCCTTGGAGGGGATTTTAAAAGCATAATTCAGTTCAACTTAAACAGGAGTGATTTTTGTGTCCTTAAAGCTATAACATGGGTGTACTGATGCTTTAATGTTGAGTCTCAAAGACCATCCCGTTGGTAGAACAGGTTGTGGTCCCACGTCATAGATGAGGACACCAGGCTCACCAGTGCCCAGAGCAGCGTGGCCTCCACAGAAAATTGCTCCTTTTCGGGCAGCCTGCCCTCCTGCCCTGCAGGCGCACGCGGGTTATTGCCGTATCGGGTGAGAGAGCCCTGGCTGTTTGTAGAAGTTTATACCTAAGGGATTGTCATTTATTATTTATTCTGGGCACTTTAAAAAAAAAAAAAACTAGGAATTATTTGTCACACACGCGGGGATTCGTGAGTGTGTTGGTACATTAATTCACCGCTTGTGTGCAAGATGGTGGGACCAACGCAGGCCTTCCCCTGGGAGCTCACAGGTTAGAAAGTGGATCATGGTTTATAATGGTTGTAATCTGCAACTTTTTCAAAATCAGAACTGTTTTCAAAACTATTATCATCTGTTACCTTGCTTAAAGTTATTGTTTATAAAGTATTAAAACACGTAGGAAAACACGGTACTAGTAAAGCTACCTGTGTGGTCACCTTCCATATGAAACAAGTTAGTTTGACTTGTAAAAACCAAAGAACAGTTGATATTTATGTGTAGAACAGCATTTTTTTTTTTTTTAAAGATTTTATTTATTTGAGAGAGAGAAAGCAAGCACGAGCAGGGGCAGAGAGAGAAGCAGGCTCCCCATTGAGCAGGGAGCCCGACATGGGGCCCCATCCCAAGACAGTGGGATCATGACCTGAGCTGAAGGCAGATGTCCAACCAACTGAGCCACTAGGCGTCCCTAGAATAGAGTTTTTTTACTAAAAATCTGCAGGGTGAAATCTGAGGAAACAGTAGAATCTAGCGATGCCTTCTCAGAACTCTGAGCATTCATGTTCTCCGTTCACGTATGAAAAGCCATCCTACAGAAGGTGCGTTTCCGTGGGTGCCAGTCAGGAGGGGCACCTGCCAGGTGGCGCCCTGTGCCCCGGGCTGTGTGCGGCAGGGGACCCCGGCCTCTGGCCCACGCTCCTCTCCTGGCGGCCCTTCCACACGCTGGCTGCGGGGCGCCCCACTCGGGCTCAGACTGTGGGATGGCTTCTCACTTCAGGCCTGGCTGCCTGTTCTGAATACCTAGAGAGCACCTCTTATTCTTCTCATGTCATTCCGACCTGAGGCCCCTTGGCTTTGCCTGTGACTGTCCATGACGTTACATCAGAACACTGCATCCTCGAGCTGCTGTTTTCCCACGCACAGGCTCCTTCTCCAGGTCCCTTCTGCACTCGAGTCCTTGGCCACTTCAGTCCCAGGTGCACTAGGCAGGGCCCTCCTGCTGCTGCCGGGCTGCTGGGCCCCCGGGACGGGCCTCTAGGCACACTGGTTTCAGGAATGCTCAGCCCAGCTCAGGGTCTCCTCCCAGCCCTAGCCCAGCTCTAAGTGTCTGAGTATTCACCTGGCTCTGTAATTCATGAACTAAAAATTACACACGTGGAAACCTAATGTAACGATTTGCAAGATTGTGATTTTGTAAACTTTGTCAGGAAGTATGGTATAACTTTCAGCCTAAAAAGGCTTTCAGATCCAGGCAGATTACTGTATTCTTTAAGCTAGCATTATCTCTAGTTTCCAGATGCAAACTCACATATGCCCGCGGTCCCTTCATGTGGATTTAAACTTTTTTTTTTTTTTAATTTGATAGAGACACAGCGAGAGAGGGAACACAAGCAGGGGGATTGGGAGAGGGAGAAGCAGGCTTCCCGAGGAGCAGGGAGCCCGATGTGGTGCTCGATCCCAGGACCCTGGGATCATGACCTGAGCCGAAGGCAGACGCTTAACAGCTGAGCCACCCAGGTGCCCCATGTGGGTTTAAACTTTATTGAAACCAATAACTTACTACGAATGGCAGAAAATTTACCTTTAATTTGAATCAGGTTCACTTTTTAATGTTCCCATCTCCTCGTTTGTGTCCCTGTGTTATAACCAGAGATTACATCTACTACAATGATGTGTATGCCTTTAACCTGGACACGTTCGCTTGGAGCAGACTGTCCCCATCAGGGGCTGGGCCCGCACCTCGGTCAGGCTGCCAGATGTCCATCACCCCCCAGGGCAGCATTGTCATCTATGGGGGCTACTCGAAACAGGTGAGATGCGGCCGGCAGGGAACCAGGAGCTCCTCTCTGTTGCCTTTTTCACCAGGAATGGAAACTTCCAAATAGGATTGCGAATTGGTTTAATAGAAACGCTTTCTGTTGAAGTAGAGATGGATGTAGTGTTCATCTGTTCCCCTGTGGATATATTAAGATTTTTTTCAGCCACATTAAGCTGTATTATGTTGTAACCCATATGGCCCGAACATGCTGCAGTGTGAATAATTCTGTATTGGGAGGAGCGTGCTCTTGATGCCTAAGCCACAGACACCAGGTACTACGTACAGTGTTTGATTATGGTAGAGGCCACCGTCGCTGCGAGCAGCGCAGACGTGCTGGAGTGAGTGCTCCCGCACGCCTCTCTGGGGGTGTGCACAGCGTGATGTGCTGGCTCTGGTGTGTGTCCCCCGCACAGGGTGCCCCGCACAGCGTCGGCAGCCCACAAGCAGCCCCTCACCAGCTTGCACGCGCCTGTGAGCCCCAGAGGGATGAGGTGGCATCTCACTGCAGGCTTTTTCTTAGCCTTCATAGTTTGAAAATTTCTCCAACATAGAGTGACTTAAAAAGACTTACAAGCACTTAACGTCCCCCGACTCAGACCCTTCTGTAGTTAGCGCTCTGTTGTCTACACTTCTTCATGTAGCTGTTCACATCTTTCTGGGCGTATTTCAGAGAAAAGTGCAGACATCGGTCACTCCCCCCTGAATACTGGAGCATGCATACCAGCATGTAGAGTTCGGCATTCAAGTGTTTTTTTTTTGTTTTTAACTTTACTTATTTTACATCCTCTCTGCACCCATCAGGGGGCTCAGACTCCTGACCCTGAGCTCAGGAGTCACATGGTGCTCTGGCTGAGCCAGCCAGATGCCCCTCAACGTTCCATTCTTTTTTTTTTTTTTTTTTAAAGATTTTATTTATTTGACAGACAGCGAGAGAGGGAACACAAGTAGGGGGAGGGGGAGAGGGAGAAGCAGGCTCTCTGCGGAGCAGGGAGCCCGATGTGGGGCTCGATCCCAGGACCCTTGGATCATGACCTGAGCCGAAGGCAGACGCTTAACGACTAAGCCACCCAGGCACCCCTCAACGTTCCATTCTTAATGTACAGTTTCTCTGCAGTGACATGCACACATTTTAAGTGTGTACCTGCTGGTTGTGACAGATGCGTGTGTGTGGGTGCTTGGAAGCTCTCATCTGCCATGCCCTTCCCCCACCTGGAGGCAGGTGCCGGTCTCTGCTTTGTCCCACCTTGTCCTCGACGTGCTTGTTCTAGGACTTGTGACACATGTGCTCGGTGGAGGAAGACGTCCTTCCTTCAACGTGCTTCTGAGATCTGACCACGTTGCACGTTTTAGTTGCTTGCTGCTTCGTGCCAAGCAGTATTCCACTGTGACACCCTGTTTCTCAGTTCTTTATTGGTGGACACCAGGCTGTTTCCAGTTTTTGACCATTATGAACAAAGCTGCTGTGAGTGTTCTTGTGCAGGTCACTGTGTGGCTCTACCTTCTGGTTTCTTGGGCAGATACCCAGGAGCGGGACTGCTTGGGTCACAGGGTGGAGCATGTCGCAGCCCTTCCCGCACTGGTTGCCCACACCCTTGCCAACCCTTGATGCCACCAGTCTTTTTTCTTTTTTCTTTTTTTTTTTTTAAGATTTTATTTATTTTTTGACAGAGACACAGCGAGAGAGGGAACACAAGCAGGGGCAGTGGGAGAGGGAGAAGCAGGCTTCCTGCTGAGCAGAGAGCCCGATGCGGGGCTCGATCCCAGGACCCTGGGATCATGACCTGAGCCGAAGGCAGACGCTCAACGACTAAGCCACCCAGGCGCCCCCCGCCAGTCTTTTTTATTCTCGGCCATTCTTGCGGATGTGTGGTGTCTCAGTGTGGTTTTAAATGTCATTTCCCACATATGGAATGGGCCCTTTGACTTGGGGGGCCGAGCAGGTCGCCTCTTGGTGGTTGGGATGACACAGGCAAGGAGTCCATCCTGCACTGGGGGAGTGTCCCGCTTCTGCCTTCTTCCCACCCCTCTCACCCTAATGAGTCATGGCCCTACTGCTCAGGAAGTGGTCAGCTTTTGTTCTGGAAAGAGGACATTGGTTTTCTGGCCTTAGCTAGATGTTTGATAGATGGGAGGGCCCGAGAAACAGGTTGCTTTGGCCACAAGCTTGTGCCCACATCTTGTGCTTCATAGAGTGAACCGGACGGGATACAGAAGGGAACCTTGTGACGCTCACACCACTTTAAAGAGGATATTTAATCAAAATAGTGCCTCCTTCTCAACAACTGCTCTTCTCCAACTAGGAACACCGGCTAGGGGTGTGGACAAGCTGAATCCACTTCACTCAGTGACCACTTGCTCCAGGCCTTTGGCGTTTGAATCACAGTGAAGAGCTTGTCTGTTTGGATCCATGGGGGATTTATCCCAATCAGGGGAAGATGGGATATTAGGGTGTTATAAGTGGGTGACGGGCTGCCTGAGTCCTTACTGGAACACACTTCACGGTCCTGGAGCCTGGACTGGTGGAGTGCTGCTTCCTGCCTGGTGTCCCCGCCCAGGGCAGGCGTGGTCAGGCACCATGGCAGTGAGCTGACAGCCGCCAAACATGGCATCGAGTGCAGATGCCCTGGAAGTGGCCAGGGGCGGCCTGCAGAGCAGGGTCTGAACTTGTGAGGTGTGGGAGAGACGGCCTCTTGGTGGTTTCGTGTATCACAGATGGTCCACCTGGGCACCTCAGCTGTCCCGGGCCGGGTGTTGAAAGCTTGCTGCTGTTGTGAGTCCAGGGAACCAGGATGAAGTTTTGCTAACTTTATAAAAGGACCTCCTGTTGCCAAGATGCTCAGGTGGCTGGTTGGCAATGCTGGCTGCTTCGAGAGAGGGGGCAGGGCCGTCTGCACCTGTTGGACTAGTGAGCCCGGCATTCATGGCTTGGCTTACAGTAGCTCCTCTTTGCCTTTGGGGAGGACGTCTCATGCACACGGGGTAGTTTCTGTGGGTGGTTCCGTGCTGGTTCTCAGCCATCAGGACAGGAGCAACAAGGCCGTGGGCCTCCCTGCCCTGCCCTGCCCCGCCCCACCCCACCCCCTCCCTGGGAGCTGAGGGAGCACCTTCTCCCAGTGGCGTGTGGTGTCTTCCTTTGTCCCCGCAGGCCCTGGTCGGGATGTGCTGAGGACAGTGCTTTCGCTGGCTCTGGGAACATGGGTTCCTTGAAGGTGCTTCTCCCACATGGTCCTTTTCACTTTTGACTCTCAACCAGGTTGCAGCCACTCTGTCTGGAACCTCTCCCCACCCTCTGGGGACAAACTGGGGAAGGCCCCAGAGAGTGGACAGTTGACAAACAAAGGGTCCTCAGAGCGCAGCAGCGCAGGGCCCTTACTCGTCTCAGAGCCGTTGCCGCCCCTTGCTGGGGTCAGATTGCCCTGAAACTGGGGTGGCCCAGGAGGTTGAAGGGAGTCCATCTCCACATCTGAGGCTGAGGGAGCTAGAGCTACTGATTCAAAGAGCCGAGTGCAGAGTGTGAGTGCAGTGGGAGGAGGTGCCTGGGTCTCAGGCACACTCTCAGTCACTTTGGAGATAGTTGTGTTGTTTTTCAGTGTAACGTTGTACCGCTTGATACACGTCTCTGTCGAAAGTGTCTTTGGGTTCCATGGATTCCATTAGTACTGCAGTGGACAGAAACGAGTGAGCGGGGGAATACAGTCTTTGGTTTTTGTTTTTTTTTTTTTTAAAGATTTTATTTATTTATTTGAGAGAGAGAGAATGAGAGACAGAGAGCATGAGAGGGAGGAGGGTCAGAGGGAGAAGCAGACTCCCCGCCGAGCAGGGAGCCCAATGCGGGACTCGATCCCGGGACTCCAGGATCATGACCTGAGCCGAAGGCAGTCGCTTAACCAACTGAGCCACCCAGGCGCCCCGCACTTGTATCTCTTAATCATTCACGTTTTCTTTCTTTCTTTTTTTTTAAGATTTTATTTTTTTATTTTTTAGAGAGCGAGCGAGAGAGAAACAGCATGAGAGGGAGGAGGGTCAGAGGGAGAAGCAGACTCCCTGCCGAGCAGGGAGCCTGATGCGGGACTCGATCCCGGGACTCCAGGATCATGACCTGAGCCGAAGGCAGTCGCTTAACCGACTGAGCCACCCAGGCGCCCCTGTCTGTGGGACTTTTAATCTGATGCCTTTAATGTTTAACATTCTCAGAAATTTATGTCTTTTTTATGATATCCATTTTTTTTTTTTTTTAAGATTTTATTTATTTATTTGAGACAGAGAGAATGAGAGACAGCATGAGAGGGAGGAGGGTCAGAGGGAGAAGGAGACTCCCCGCCGAGCAGGGAGCCCGATGCGGGACTCGATCCCGGGACTCCAGGATCATGACCTGAGCCGAAG